>NW_022170596.1:5539514-5588688 GCF_008802855.1 Photinus pyralis
GCAACACAACACAAGCTTGGCGTATTTTTATGTGTATTTAAATTTAGCGGAAAAGGTGCTCTAAAGTGCTTTTCCATACACATCAACAATAGATCAACGTGTAGAAACAAAGCTGTTGACACTATGCTTTGTTGAAGATTAATGTCGCGCGGTTCAGTAACAAATAAACACAGGTGATTATCTCACTGCACCCCCTCTCCCCTTCCGAGCGTCGCGCGATTATTGGACGACCCCATAAGTGTTCAAAATTCGTACTATTAAACGCTTGTTCCTGACTGTAATTATAATAGATTTTTTAGACGACTTGATTCGAAAATGACACATATCAATATTGTAGCCTACCTTAGAAAGTTAACAATTGAACATACTGATGTGGATATGAAATTTATCATGCACGGTGCGTGATAAGAGTTAGTGAGGTTGTTTTCATAAGTCAGCTAGAAATTCAGTTTGATAGAAGCTTTACTGGATTGTCAAATAATAATCAATTACATATAAATTGATTTCGGTTCATTATGCAAATTGAAGGACACAATTCGCCAAAATACGCCAGTAAAACGTTTTCCGAAAATGACGATTTCACTTGGGATATCTTGCGTCATTCCATAAATTTGGTGTATGCATCTTCGTAACGCAGTCGCGATTTCGTTTGGAGCAACACCAAAGTATTCTCGCTGGCCGCTTCAACTACTGATGGTGGTGTGAGTTGTAAAACATAGTCTTCTTTATCGCTCTCCATTTTACGCACCACTTAAAATTCGTTTTAGTAATAATCGCTGCACTGTATGACAGAACTAGCAAAACAAAACAATTAACAATCCATAGCAACCCACGGTCGTCCCCAACCAACACAGTAAAATTTAAAAAAAATGGCGTAACATATTCTTGAAATATTAGGGATACTAGTGAAAGCTTTTATTGTTCAAGTCGTCTAAAAAATAGTGTTCACGACTCGTGTTGAAAGTGACTATCATGCTCATGCTTATTAGCCAAACTCGGCTTCGCCTCGTTTGTCTAACGGCACTCGCATGATATCAGTCACTTTCGACACTCATTATGAAATATACTATTGCATCCCCGAAAATAGTTAACCAGTTCAATAGGTATAGTCGAATACTACCGAAACCGTTTCCATGGTGTTTTGGGCAAGTTATCGTACATGCATACGCCCCGAAAAAGGGCACGCTTTGGGAAAATGTTGTTATATCAACATCCGTTAATGGCGTTTCGGGGAATTTTAGTTTTTTGAACTCTGTTTTAAATACAATGGATCACCACCAACTTCTTAGTGTTTTTAGCATCATTAATTGCTTTTGCAATTCCCGCTAATGCACCAATCGCCGATAACCCCGCGAATACTTATAAGAAATAATGGTAAAAATCCTCCTTGTTTTGCATATAAAATGGTTATCATGTACCAACGATGTTATGGTGGGGACTAACTTATTTTGCACTTCATATTGTAAGATTTTTTATAAAGAATGTTTCATTTCAATCGGTCCAGTTCTTTAGAAACATTATGTGTAGGAGATGGGCAAGATACAAACGCATTTGTATTTTTAGAGAATATGCTTATGATGAATGATAGAAAACCACTATATTCTATTGTGTTGTGATAATAAAACATTATTATCATTATTTATCGTACAAATAATCAAATGCAAAATGTTCTTATGTATTTTGCCTTAAATATCAAAATAAGGGCCGTGGAAAAAATTAGATGTGGCAAAAAAAGGGTGTCCCACTACGAATGCCGGCTATCTATATCTTGAAAAGGAAACCTCGTTAATATGACAGTATACCAATGTCAATAAGAGGAATCTAAAATATTTTTTCTACGACCTCCCTGAAAATTAGGGTATAACGTATAAATTAGAGGCATGATATGGTACCCATTACCTACACCCGTGCGTAATGAAAAAAAATTAAAATAGATCATGTACGTTTGGAAGTGATAATTATCTACAAATGTCAAAATTTTCAACAGACATCGTTGCGACCTTATTTTCATTTGGAAATTCACGGATGTCGTAGAATTTCCGCACTCTGCGGCATCGTGCGCAATTTTTCTACTCACCTGTAATACGTACGATTACAACCTTATGACGTAGGATACTATTACTACTTCCGGTTGTACCGCAAGTTGATGCCATTTATTTTAAATGGAACACCCTATATATTATTTCATTTACTCTACGTAAAATTCTGTATACATTTCATGAATAATGTTCCAAATTTATTCGTTTTTATAAAAAATGACGTTAGTAGCCCAAATCATTTTTACCAATTTTTTCTACATGAGAGCGGTTGTTTAATCAAGTCTAGTTTCCATTTATATAGTTTAAAATTAATAAAATGTACACGACTAAAAACTAACAATAAAAATTGAATTGAAAACATTTTTAAAACTAAGTTTTTTTTTCAAGTGGAAATTAACACCCTGTATAATTCTTAATTACACACCTCAAAGGACATACATACCTACTATACGCTTCATCACATCAACTAGTCGTCTACAAGTTAAATAATCGTGTCTATCTGAAGATGTTATTCAGAATGTAACTGAAGTACGAACTTTTTTCTGTCCATCATGATTACAACAGATGAGTACAAATGAATGCTTGGCAAAGGAGTGTACAACAACAATAATTGTAGGGATGATTCGAAGAATACGAGAACAGTATGTTCGCACATTTTTTAAAGATGACTTGCGATAAGTTTGTGTGTAGGATAAATAACGTAACGCCTTGTTGATCATTAATAAAACACTTCTTGTACAACTCGATGGTTATTAACCCGTACTTTTTACATGGTTCAAGCGGTTTCAATAGTTGCATTATTTACGTCAAATTGAAAACATACCATTGTACGGATAATGGGTAAAATCGTAATGCATTGTAACGTTTCAGATTAATGATAAAAGGAAAGACTATCTGGATCTAAGCGATTATTTTCCGAAATCGAAGTAAGGAAATAAAAAATAACATTCAGTTTAGGCGTACAGGGGTAGTTGAAAGATAATTTTTAGTACTGGCCCTTACAGTCGCAATTCCAAAAGATATTCTTACAATCTTAATCGAAAAATGTCTACAACATCGTAAACCTGTACGCGACTTGTTTTTTAAATACAGCAAGCAATTGTCCATAAATGAGAATTTTTAGTATTATTCGAAGAATTCTGTTTAGCTATCAGTTTACAAAGTTATTAAAGTCACGCCGATACGTTTACACAATCTTTCAATTACAATAAATTTGTGCCGTAAATCACGGGCAAATTATGAAGTTGCCTTTTTATCTCACATTCTCACAGTTATTTTCGTACTTTTATTGCATGAAGGATTTATGACCTCTCGCGTGTAATCACTGAATAATGAGGTAAGATGTTACAATTACTTTTCCTCCAGGGAGTTTATTTTAAAGCCAATTTTACACAGTCCAAAAGTCCGTCTACTTATTCAAAGAATTAGTTTGGACATTCAGCGTTGAAACACAGTCAACATTCTTCAATTCTTCTACAAAACGACTGTGCAGAACGGAATATTGAACATTCCGTGAAAGAAACTGTAGGGCAATGACTACCTCCCGAATTAAAAAAAAATCTAGTGCCTATAAAATATGGTGCAATAACATCAATTAATTATATAATTATAAAATGGTTTACTGTCAGTTTTAATCCCTCCCGAAGCAAAAGTGACACTTTGCCGTTTCAAAATTCGTATCTTGACATGCATTTTCAGCGAGATGCAAATAAAAATCCATTAGACAACATTGCTTAAGGATAGGGTCATCTTGCATAATCGTCGCGCAATGTAATCGTACCAATCAGTTGGGATGTTCCAATTGACAACACAGACCGTGTAGGCTTACTTATTTATTCCAAGTGCACACGAATGATGTAATCTTTGTTGTTATTTTTATTTCCCCCTTAATAAGTAGCTACAAATACATCGTCAAGCATTGTAGACATTTGAATCACGAATTCGTAAAGATCTAATCATAAACACAAGATTCATTATCAACGATTTAGAAAATTGTAGGTATATTCCACGTTCCGTGTGTAGGTAGGCCGTAATAATACCTTCTTAGTTTCCCCAATAACAATCTTCAAGTGCCCATATATGATTAAATGCTTCATGAGAAGTTATACCGTTGGGTTAACAGTTGGTCTCTGTACCTATCTCTAATTGTTAGTCAAAGCAATCCGAGTAGGTTGTCAATTTGTTTGTTTAGCGGGCCTTTTGTTCGCTACGTGCCGTTTTACCTTTTTAACTCTTCTCTCCATATAATTTATGCGAATCGTTTCGTCTATTTTTAGCGCAACTTCTACTCGGCGTTGATTTTTAGTTTCCACGACCGATGCCTTCCGCTAATTTATTTGGCGCACCTTTGTAAGAGAATGGTTAAATTGAACATCCGGCCGCTAATTAAGTAAAAATTCAAATTTTTTTCTAATACCGCAAAACCATCTGAGCAAATACTACGAGGTCATCCCCTTGCTAAATAATAGAAAGAAGTAAATGTCAAGATCGTACATTTATGCAATTGAAAGTTCGCGGAATTACTTCATCTTACGCCTGTTTCAATAAAATTTAGCAATCATTTAGGATAGACTGTAATTTAGCAAACCTGTACAAAAATAGAATTGAACTCGGTTGACACTAAACAAAAATATGGAAATAGCGAACTAGTTATGGGAACAGAAGGTATGCAACCTATCATACGCACTTTCTAAAAGTCGACATAGTTTACCAAATAACTTTCGTATGATACATACAAGGCTTTCATTTCAAAACGAACCCCCGACTGTCATATTGACAAAAAAAACAAAAATTGCAATAACAAGCCTATGGAGAAGTTCAGGGAAGCTTTACCTTAATTTTACCATTCGCCCTCGCACCCCAGCTGCCTCTACTTTAAAATTATAATATGCAGCCCCATCGAGTGATGTCATAGAACTCTCTTCTCGAGGCTTTGATAGCATTTAAGAAGCTTTAATAATATTCAAGAGTCTTCCCCAATATTTAAAAACCTCGGTCTGTGAGAGAGCCATCTGTGAGGCATTGTCGTCAATTTAGTATTTATACTATATGAATATCGGTATTTCAAACCATTCGTAACTTGCTAAATTCTCGGAAAATACTCTTGGCTGATCTATATCTCTAAATGGGGTGATGAACCATACAGGAAAATAAACAACTCAATTCCTCAAAACCTTCCCCATGGATATTTCATTATTGACGAACAGATGTAATTGTGAAATGTTACGACATGTTTCGATTGTTAATCATCTTCAGGTAACAAACTAAAATAATTAAAGTTAAACCGTTGACTCGAGAGCTAAATTCTTCTTTAAATTTCTTCTTCACGAGTTTTCAATTGCCTCTTACAGCCTTTAGAGATTCAAACGGACATTTAAAAGCTTCACTTAATATCCGAATCTTGAAGAGCCTTTGCCCGTTTATACGAGCTGTATGGGATTCTAAGTGCATTTAAGATCCATTAAAAGTTTCTAAGAGTCGCGAACGGTTTCTAATTGCTTCCAAAGATTTTCAAGATTTTTCAAAGATCTTCTAACGGTTTAATAATTCTTACGTTGTTAAGTCTTTCACCACCTTGACATGCTTCTTTAAGAGTTTTGTCTTGGGCTTATAAGAGTGTTTATGAGTATGGTTCTTTAAAAACCGTCGCAAAAGAGAAGCTTGTAGTTTTTTTCCGAAGTTTCAAGATCTTTTGTAACTTCTAAAAGGTTTTCACCTCTAAGAGGTTTGTAAAACCTTAAAGTGGAACTAGACTTCTTTTCCAGAAATGGGTTGGTCATGGGTCTTGGAAGGAGAGTTAGGCAAAAGAAAAGGTCAAAACCCAGGTTATTTATTGATGGTTTTTCCGCTATAAAATTAACACAAACAATGCAATCAAATTACATTTTATAAAGTAAATACGTACCTATAAAATTAACCGCACGCTAATATTTTGTAAATGAAACTTTATTATTATTTTAGGTGCCTTATGGATCAAATTTATACGAAAAAGAAAGCATCGCGCCACGCAAAAGCCAGACCCAGCGCGGATATCAAATTCAGGTTTTTCAACAAGGCACATGCCAGATAAATTTGGTCTATCTATAAAATTAATTGTTTCTGATAATAAAGTAGGTACGTCGTCAATGGCAACGTCCTTTATACTTAGTACGCTGCTTAATTTTTCGGACCTAATGTTGTTGATTCTATTACCATGGTTATACTACCTACGCCAGCCTTGAGGAACATTTTTCTATCATGATAAAATATTAATAAAAGACGAATCCGGATAAAATATGCTTCGGTGTTATAAACAATCTTCAAGATAACACGGTGTTTTATAGTTTAAAGGACTTTAAAGTACCTATAACGCACCTACAGCTATCTTAATAGCTATAAGAGTCTTTGTTTTTAAAAACGTTAGAAAGTCAATCCTTGAACGGCCTTTAAGACTCTTTGTGAACTTTTATAAGTCGTTAAGAGTCTCTAAGAGCTTATAAGAACCGCAAATAATCCAAGAGAGCCCCGACTCCAAGAGTCTTTTGATTGGTTTTAAAGTTTTTATTCGCAGTTAAGAGCTTTTAAAAACCCATTTTATGTTTTCAAGTGTCAGCATGAATTTCCAATAGCCTTCGCGATTCTTTTACGAACTTCAATAGTTTTAACCGACTTTAAGAGTTTTCAAGATCTGTCCGTTCTGTATGAACTCTATTTGTTTTTGCAGTCCTCAACGACCTACCATGCAATAATCTCAGATACGACTCTTAATACTGAAAACTAGCTCTCTATTTATGCGAACACCCGACTGGTTGTAAAACAGACATCGCGACCCACAGATCCGAAGGCTCTAAATGACTTCACGTCCCTTAGGACTTTTGAAATCTCTTAAAAACGTCAAAGTTTAAGAGCAACGTCCCCAAAAGTCCCAAAATTTAAGTTTCTGCTTTTTTTAGGAACTAGGTACTACAAATAGGAAGATGGACCTTGTGTCTTTACCTTTTTGGATATACCCTTTCCAATTTTCTAAAGATATTTCGTAAATTGTTAATTGCACGTATTAGCTTGCAGCATTTATAACCGTGTATGTCGTCTATGTAGCTCAGTAGTAGAACGTTGGGCTATACATCCGGAGACCGGGTGTTCGAATCTGGGCTGAGGTGAGAAATTTTCATCTGGGACAGAGATGGGAACTTCCTTAGATTAGTTTCGAGCATTCTGCCAGCTACTCCGATTTAGGTTTTCCTGCAGTTTTCCTAATTCGTAAGGTGAATATAAGAACAAATACTTCATTTATACGAATCGACGCGCGGTTTAGCGGTAAGCGGAAATTTGAGGCGAGAGGTAAGCTTTTAACAGAAGTAGTCACATCTGTCGGCACTCAATTTTAACCACAGGTGCTTCTAGTAAAGACAAATATATGGCACATTGTAAAAAACAGACGTCCACTCTCCTAGCTATTTATATATATATTTTTTTAATTTTAACCAAAGACTTCTAGTCAAGGCAAGCATATCGCATATTGTAAAAATCATATGAGCATATGCGCAAACTGCACAATATCAACTTTCTTAGTTATGGAAATATGTTTTGTTGAAATTTGAACCACATCTGCTTCTAGTAAAGACAAGCATATCGCATACTGTAAAAATCAGGCGCGCGGGGTGCAAAGTGCAAAGTCACCTTTCTTATTTATAGAGATATATTTGAATTTTTAACCATTATTCTAGCAAAGGCAAGCATGTCGCATATTTTTTCCAATTTTGATTTTTTGGCGTAACATAACGAAGTTGAGGTAACGCTTATGTGATCGGGTTTCCGTCGTCTGTCTATCTGTTCCATCGAGATCTCGGCCCCTTCGGATTTTCGCTAATTGATTGCTGCTATGGTCTATAATTGCCCGTGGCTCATCATTTACAGTTGAGTTACGTGGCGACACCTACGAGTGGTAATTTATAGGTTATTCAATATTTCTTACAAAAGTCTTTACCCATTAATTAATTACGGGCGGCAAAGTTCTACCAAATCGTTCTTGATCTTCTCAAGTTTTCGAGTACGCACTCTATCTTTATGAGGATCGCGATGGTACTGAGAAGGGTCCAATGAGTCTCCGGAAAACACGTAGCAAGCGTTAGAAATCTATTGTAACGTAGATGAATTTATAACAGTCCTTAAATAAATTGATTTATAACAAATGATTATTATCTGTCACTCACTTGTACTCAAATTTATATAACGCGAGCGTAAAATCACTACTCATATTCGGCGTCGATGGTAGAACTCTCATTAAACACGTTTCAATTTGCTTATATAGCAAACGGTTTCTAGAGAAAATCACGAAACGTTTTCGTTTCGCCTAGAAGGTGTATGATAATTCAAGGTAAGAAGAATGCGTCCTATCTGATTTTATTCCTTATCGCCAGTGACTAAATCTTATATCTACTTGATGGCGCCCCGATGTCTGGGATACTCCCTACACTATTAAAGACCTAAAGCAGTTTGAACAGCATTGAATCACTTAGATTAGAACCCTTGCAGAGCAAGCGTGTTTCGTGTAAAACGTAAAAGTAAAATTCTCAGAGAAAGCTTTCACAGAGCACTTTGAGGAGACTTTTGGATCTTTAGGCTCTTGGGTGGGATCCATTGAAACTCATTTTCGGTTATTTACCATTTTTTTTGCACTTTTTTGAGTTGAAAAGTTATTTAATCGGAGGTGGGTATCTTGACGATAAGGGTTCTTGTTTTACCAAATTTGAATGGGCGAAGTGGAACTAATTTTGAAGATTGAATTGAATTTACTGAACGAGCCTCTATGTGTTGCCTTAATTTATTCGTATTATTTGCGAAATTGTGTTGTCAGCAGTAGTTTTTTTTTTCGTTTTCCACACTTTCGAGACGAGCTGATTAATGAAGCAAGCCAAATTGATAAATGATAATTTCAAGGTACCGAGAGCAGACCTTTTTTTTTATTTCCGATGAATGAAAAACGGCAGAGGCAATTTAAAATCGCAATTTTTCAAAGTCGCAGATAATTGCATATGGGCATACTTTTGATTGGCTTCGCTTCATTATTGGCCTTTGTTACCAAGGAATTTATTGCAGAAATTATACACAGAACATGTGAAACGCGAAGTCAATAATAACAAATGGACACTTCGAGAAATGGTTTATTGAATTTTAAAGTGGAGAATAAAACTACCATGAATGTTAATTGAATGCGTTGTCTGAACGCTTTAGTGTTATTTGCATGCTTGTTTTTCTTTTGACGACCACACAATACGCGGCGACCCTTGTTGTGGACATTAAATATAATACGACCACATAAAACAGTATATTTTCAAATAATGCGTGGCCGAAAGTAATCCGTCTACAGTAAACCGATTCCATGGGGGTTGAAACAAATATTTACATTTACAACTCGTTGACGTCTATACTACACTAATAAAAATTTCACGACGATAACAGCATCCCTAAGCTCTTTAACTGAACTATAAAAGTTATTCCAAGAGTGCACCACTTCGGCTTAAAGCGTAAACTGTGAAGGGTTAGCAAGTTCGTCACGGTCACCACAAATTTCCTCTTATCCGAAAAGCGACGAGGAAATCCGGGAAATGGAGCGCCAGGAAAATCTTCGCGTCGGAGAGGGGGATCCCGGATGCAAGGGAAACACGTATCTGCAGACAGCGGGCGTGTCTCTTCGCCGCAATACCGAAGTACTAAAACTTAATCGACTGAAAATATTTGCTCAATAAATTAATATTTCAATCAATAGTGATTCGGCAATGGCAACCGAGACAATCGAAATCGACGCAATATTTGCATGCACTTGCAGACGTCGATTAAATGTTTTTTACTTAACCCATAAGAATTACGTGCCGGTTCTTTGATAATCTCAAGAAAATGCGGGTTAGTGAAAAGCCAGATAGTTTCCCTGTGTGTTGTTGTCAATGCAAGAGAAGGCCTTTGGAATCCACTGACGAATTAGTTGTAAACACCTTGTATAGAATCGCTCTGACCATTTGGCACGTTGCATTTTACATCGAAAATGAACAGGTAACATTAATCGTTATTTGTGTATACAAAAGATACGGGAATTATCTCATAACGTAATCCTCAACTCGTATAACATTTGAAGGGGATTATTCGATTGCGATCATCTTCCAGTGCTTTTTACTAACATGCATAACTTCTTTGAATTTCTTTTGACAGTGCCTACTAGATTGGTAATTAATTAAATTTAATTGTTACAGCACACCCACGAGGAACCAATCAAGAGCGGAGTTGGAGGAAGAAAGGTAGGTACTCCTGGTTTTAGTTAAAATTGAACTTTTCCTGTATTGTAAAAACGAATCTAAAAGTTACCACATGGAAACGATCGATAAGGAAATTTACGAATAGACTGCTGAAAGGACTTGTGTATCACACCTAAAAGCGGCACAGATAAAATGGCTTTCATGAAATACCGACAGCTTTGAGTTGTTTCTATCACAAAGAGAACTAATGAGAATGCAAATTGGAATACGACACCGGTCTCTTTTTCTGCTTTCTTTTAAAGTTTTTTTGGAGGTACTGAAATCGCACGGTAATAATTTTTATGGGTTTGGGTCATCACAAAATTTTAAGAACCTAATCATGGCCCCGTTTTGTTGTCACTTGTTCATAACGGATCATTTATGGCACTTTGTATTTTAGTAAATCCATTTTATAAAGTCTTTTATGTTTCAGTTAAACTTATCTGACAGTTAATTACCATTGAAACTAATGTACATTGAACGTTACCTATCAGATACAGTGAAGGACATTTTCTTTTGTTAAATTAATGTGAAACAGCAAATTGGTCTAAGACGGGTGCAGCTAATAATTCCAAATTATGTATCGATAACGCTACTACAGAAAAACAACCAAAACTCCAGCTGTCGATTTGAAATGTTCTTACAATATTTGCAATGGAGATGAACTAAAATTGAGCAAGTCTAGGCAAAATTCTCCCTGGCCATCTATAATTGGCAACAATCGTTGAAATACACATTCTCTATAAGAGCTGGGCGTGTACTAAAAATTTTCATTTAAAGTAATGTGACTTTCGTCAAAAATTATTGTTATCGGTTAGCTAGAATGCTGGAAATTTTTTTAACAACGTTTTCTAGGAGAATCTTAACTATTTCATTGACAAGAAACTAAATTTTCAACGCCCTTAAAGGAATCGGTTTATTTTAAATTTAAAAAAATGGTTTCCTTATTTATAAATTAAACCAACGGACTTTTCTTGGGTCGTTCAACTTGAAGTACTGACTAATCTACTTTGTTGATACAAATGGTTGGCATGACACTTGATACAAAATCTTGGGTCTCGTAAATGAATGACTGTCCGTATTCTGACGGTATATGTCAATGTCACTAAAAAAGATTACTTATGTGCGCACAATCAGCCACTGCAAATGGCGAAGAATTCCGTCTTGCAGTTTTAATTTTAGTTTTCCGCACGTTTAAAATTTACATTTTTTGCATTTATCGTAATTGTTTCTCTAATCCTAAATAATTTTAATGCCAGGCCGTTATTTTTATGGGTTACAATTTTCACTATTGTTCGTATTTACGGTGATAGTTTCTATACTGGAAAATGTCCCTTTGTAAAGGTCACTAAAAAATTTTAATTCGCGTTTCATTTTCTACTGGAGACGCAGGCAACTTCTCAGTTAGTAATATTTACAGGTGGTCGACCCAGGGCCATGTAAGCAAGTACTCAAATTTGCGCCTCTGCCGGCCTCGCTATAGCCCGAATAATGGGAACTTTTGGCCAGCATGTTTTTAAAAATACAGGGTGTTAATTAATGTCATGCAGATATTTCAGGGGGGCAAATATGTGCGTGGTCTAAAGGGCTTTATTTTCGTTATACATGGTGGCAAAGTTTCAATTTTTTTCTCGGATTTTGCGCTTTCTCTCTTATGTTCTGTGATAATTGTTTCAAATTTGATACATTAACTATTTTTTAGTATCTCTACAAGTATCAAAATAATTGGTCGCGGTTTACAGGGTGTTACATTTTCTTTGCCACCCTGTATAACGAAAACGACGCGTTTTAGATGATGCATATATTTGCAATTTTTTCTTATTTTGACGAGTACTATCACCCACTGAAATATCTGCATGACAATAATTAACAGCTTGTATAGAGGTTCATATTTAAAACATTTATTACTAGCAGACCCGACGCTTATCAGTCCCGCTAATTCCAATTGTTCCGGAGTTGAACATTACGTTATTTTGTAGGTTTAAAATTGTGTTCTCACATTTTTTTGAAAAGCAACGTTATACAAAAATGCCATAAAGTTTTCCGAAGGGATAACGCGTCTGCTATTTACGAATATGCCTTTCGTGTACGGATTTTTACGTCCTTGGACAGTCAGTCATTAACCTTGAGTAATGTTTGCGCCCCTTCCTGTCTGCGGCGTAAGCGGCGGGTTACATTGCTTACGCCTAAAGCCGGGCCTGGGTCGACCAAGTGGTCGACTTAATTTCGCTAGATCGATTCCAATTCAAATAACATATAAAATCTACTCTGCGATAAATTCCCGGTGGCTGACTTAAGTTCATTCGCGCTTTCACGCGAGAGTTTTTTTAATTTAAAATAGAAAACATTACTCCATTGTTATCTACGGATGACCGACAACTTTGCGATAATTGTTTCTCGTGGTTCGACGCGAATTACCTTGCGGCTCAATACTAATTTTTTTCGCCGCGGTGTAGTCTTAATTTTTTTGTTTTTTTCCCAACAACCTAATTCCCACTACTTTACTTTTCTGATTCACATCCATTCTGGGATGCACAACCTTCTCCACCAATAAAGACTAAAATTTTCATACATTCTAGCGTTACTCTAGCGGCTACTGGGGAATGCTAAAACAAACTTGAAGCACACAGCAATTTCCCTAAGCGGGAATAGTCAAAAATCGAATTCGATAACGGTTTCTACGGGAAAGAAAATGTAGGAAAGCGAGACAGTATCCCTTCCCCTATAAATAATGAAAGTGAAATTATATAGCAAAAAGCTATAGATACGGTGCGGTAAACTTAATGTAAAGGGCGGTTTGAATGCAAAACAAATTTACGGAAAATATCCAAATTTAATACAAACGTAAATGAAGAAAATGCAAAAGGCCGAATGATTTAAATAAGGTTAAAACACCAACGGGAAAAGAACATTTCGGTTAAGTTACGTTTCGGGTAACACCAAATGCAAAAGATCCCCTCTAAAATAAGTGTTTACCTTATATAAACTTCCCAAAATACGGAGAGGGAACGTAGGAAATGCCCGACCGGCCGGCGTATTCGGTTAATACTGTCCAATAAGTAGAACTCATTCAATTAATTGTGCGGCTCACCGATGCCCTACAAATCTGTTATTGGTCTCAAAATTCAAATCATTTGAGCGTTTCTTTTGATAGCACACACGATTATGTGGAATAACGTTTACTGCAACACATTTTTTTAGCTACTGTTAATTGCACTTATTTAATGGGGCGGATTGAGATTTCTAAAATCAGTAGTCCACCGATTGTTAATTGAAATGTTGGGATCAACTGGCGGGGTCAGTGCTATTAAGCTGGCGTGAACCTGTACGGCCTTGCAGTTCCCAGTTCCAATGCTCGTTCTAATTTGCGATAGAAAACAAAAACCTGATAATAATGGCTTTACGTGGCTGAAATTTTAAAATATTAATTTGCCCTCTTCTTTTAAATTACAAGAGGTTTTGGGGGCACGACGGTCAAGAAAAATATCTCCACGGGCACGGTTTCAAAATCGATAAATTCAATACGAAACTTACGTGCGTTAGTGGCGGTACGACAAACAATAAACAAAATGGAAACACACAAAGCTCAATCCTTTGTCTCTTAGAGCAAATAAGTAAATTCAGAAACTACGCCAAACTATTCGTCTATACACCGGGGGGCCAGCATAAGGCAGGTAAACCTCAAGACTGGAACCGGGTGCTTCGTTACAACAGAAAAGAAAATAGAAAAATGTCACTGCAATGGGTCACAATTCCACTTTAGGGGAGGGGGGTAGTTTTGTACGCTAATTTTGCATTAATAAAAAAACAGATAAATCCATTTCTGTACGGCATCCTGGTAACCCGATGTTTTTTAGGGGTTTTGTCTTCTGTTTTGATTTAGTAATCATGTTAAGAAGGTATCACCCCTTTTTACATCCGTGCTACAGTGCTGTGACTTGGGGAGTGTCCATATTCTATTCTATTTAGAGAAAATAGGATTTATGCAGGAATTCTATTCAATCACCAGAAATAGTCTGTTTTAATAAGTGCACGATTTAATTTAATAAAAACGTTAATTTTTGAGCTAGTAATGATATCTTTTTTAGGTTATGCTTTTTTCATCCGTATTATTTAGAACTGGCGTTGATCTCTTTCGTAGTGGAAAATTTCCCTATGGTAAGGCTCGCGTTTGTTGGTATGTGCAGCTTCTTTCTTTACGGAAAATGGAAAAACCTCAACCTATATTCACAATTGGAGATGTAGTTAATCGCGGCTTGAGTAGTTTTAAATCGGCGGGTTCAGCAATCTCAACAGTCCACTAGGTCAAAGATATCAGTGGACAAGTTTGTACTTGCGATGTTGGTTAAAGTTTATAGTTATATGCGGTGTTTCGGAAAGTCGTATCGCGATTTTATTTAAACAGTTATTTTATGCTTTAATACCGCAACTGTCTATACCAATTCGTTTACCCAAACAACTCAACTTTTTTACATTTACATTTTGTTTTAAACTTATCCGACAGTGTAATTCTGAGCTTTCGGACTTTTTAGTAGTACGAAAAAATCTACGAACTTGATGCTATCCAAATGAGAGCGCCTTACGAGTATATGACCGAAAGCTAAGATGTAGGTACTGTACAGTGTACAGTAAAAAAGTTTTACGCTATACCTAACACAATTTTACAATGTTATTTGACAAATGGCTTACAGAGAAAAGCACTTAAACGCCATAATTTTACAATGGGCTAACGCCAAATAAAAAAAGAGAAACCGGAGAAAAAACTTTGTAAGCGTATCGTACAGATTTCCTCTTTAAATTTTAATAAGCCAATATAAAAAGGATATGAAAAAAGTCTGTTCTCGGTATTTGGGCGCCGAGTTACGAAACAGGAGTTCACGTGTGCGTTTTCGAATTATGCAGAAAGCAGTGTAACTTTATAGCTGGGAATTATTTACGCTTTATGATTGGTTACTATTTGGCTTAATTAAAAGTATAATTTTCCGTAACGTTTTACGAGTCTATTAACTTTTAATGTCAACTTCTCATCATATTCATTCGCCTTTTCGATCGTTAAACTCTTTTATAACTTGCTTTGGCTGCTTAGAGTTGTTTTTCTGGGTATATAACAAAGAAAGGGAAATTTCATCACTATTATTAATAGGTTAATTATGGTAGGATAGTAATTAATTGAAGAGTAAGCGTAATTTGTACGTTTCAGTTTCGGCAATGATAATTAAGGTAGTTTAATTTAGGTAATCTGTCATGTAGTCATTGTTTCATCACGCTTGTTGAGCAATTGAAATCTGGTAGTTGTCTTAATTAATTGTATAAAAGAAAATAATGTGCGAAAATCTAGGTATGTAATTTGCGCAACCGTGGTAACTACGGCAGTTGTGATTTCGATTTCGATAATATTTCGCTGCGGCTTCTCGCTGTTTTCCCCGACTAGCTTATGAAAAATAAACTCATGAATATAAATTGTCTATTCTTTGTCCTTTCTCAAAAAATGATCGTAAAAAAAACATTCTACACTCTTTTATGGGTTTGTCACGGCATCGTTGCTGGAGTCAATGTGTGGTCAATCTGTAGTACTGCTGACTTCTATGCACCGTTTACTATCACGGTGTACATAAATTAATTATTTATAGTTATGCGTCTATACAGGTGTATGAAAAGTCTACCGTAACTGCCAATCGTTTTGAAAGTTAACGATAAAGCTATAACGACTGAATTTATCTTAGGACTTAGTTTCAAATCCAAAGAATAATTCGACATTTTGATTGAAAAATTGCAACATCTGTGGGGGTGTTTATGTAGAGTTAATTTTTTGCCACCTACTAGGCGTTCTCCAGTCAGGCAACTAGGGTGGTCAAAAACTGGTTGTCCATGGGTGACAATGACTTGTTGTACCGGGAGGTTGGGCGGGACTGCCATTGTGTCGCAATGTGACCGCAAGTTTTCGAAATCACGGAGAAGGTCACCAACGCCGGAAGCAATTGCCACACTATAGACTTTGGCTAGTTCGAGTTGAACTTGTAATGTACCCAGGCCAGCCCCGCGGGACTGCGCAACTCAAGATTTAAAATTCAAAACTTTCCCTCCCAAACTAACTGAACCCCATGGCACGTGATCGTCTAGACAAAGCTACTTAACCTGAATAACCGAATAATAGGACCACTTACTACGTTGTGTTTTTAAGAGTCGCTACAAGATATGTGTTGCCTGTCGGAGTGAGGATCAAGTAAGGAATACAAATAAATCAAGTACATGCTTTAAAAAAACGGAGATTTAATCCAAATACTTCGCATTGCATGATTAAATTTACAAAATTGTAGTTCACCGAGTACAAATATAACAATAGGCTGGGAAAAAAGAACTGACCAAGAAAAAACCCAGCCAACAAATTAATATTGAACTTTTTAGCAAAATTAGTTGTCTGTAATGGCATAAATGCATATTAAGATGGTTGTCAAGTAAATTAAGATAATGTTGAATCACAGGCTCCGCTGGAATTCCTAAAGAATTAATATCTCACACACATAACAAAAAAACAATCATTAAAACATTACAATAAATTCATATAATAGGTTTGGATATTGGATAGCCAGTCCAAATCCCACACCGAGTAGTCTTTAGTTGCTCTGGTCATGACATGTCAACATTGTATGAAATCGCTAGGAGTTGGCCTCTCAGAAGAGCCTTTCACATAGGAAGGGTAATTGATAACACAAACAAAAGGTCACAACGAGAACACGTCGCACGCTTTTAGCGAATCCTGCGCAAGTGAGGCCGGGTTTAGCTGGCAGCCCCATGTACGACTAAGCGGGGCCCCAATTCTTTCATTCACACATCTCTAGGGCCAGTCCAACTCACTAGTTATAAAAGTGCCGGG
The DNA here is from genome assembly GCF_008802855.1 of Photinus pyralis. Lineage (NCBI taxonomy): Eukaryota > Metazoa > Arthropoda > Insecta > Coleoptera > Lampyridae > Photinus > Photinus pyralis. The sequence continues at coordinate 5,556,695 of NW_022170596.1, forward strand.
CTATAAATTGCCGGACTCCAGGCTCTCTACCATCAGTACTGACAGTAACCGATCAAAAGACAAATCATGACATAACAAAAATCACAGAGCAACCATCGGCAAACTCGCACGCATACATAATTATAAACAAAATATACAGAATTTATGTCGGCGTTGACAGTTGACATATTTGCACTGGAATAACAAAGACTGACACAAAACCAATATTCGGTCACTACATGTCAGAGATCGACTAATCGGATTGATTAGCAATATCAGCAACTTGGCTCTTTTCAAAGACACAAAAAAACAGTACATAAAACATAATCTCTGCGTATGTCAGTTCTGAACTTTAGCCAGCCTCTGCTACGTCAAATCGAGATTAAATATCGGTATCAAATATCAATATCAAATATAGCACAGTAAATATTCGAAACAAGTCACCCTGCCAAATATTAATAATCATAATCACCCGGTTCAAATAAATAGTAGGAGCATAATGTACTATCACATTACAACAAAACAAAGGAACATGTCGTGGCAAACATGAGTGTAAAGTAGTTAATTCTCCATGCCAAGTGCAATATGTAACAATCAACCACCCAATGTAAGTCACTCGCCCCCAGATGAAACACCCTGTAAATAAACAGTAACATTCATGATGCAAACAAAAAGGAAATGTGCTGCAATAAATTCAATTATAAATTAAAATGTAGTTCTGCACACTTGTATTGAATATCGCCCCTAAGGGAACATACTGTATCTAAATATAAATAAAAACACGTAAATCGGTCAGTAATTCCTATTGCCAGCACTTGGAACAAAGGAGTACTGTAAATTGGAAAACAACATATTTATGTAGAATCTCTATGCATTAAATTCACAGTAGGACCAGTATAATTAAAAGTGCAATTTGTATCTAGCATGTGTTATGAATCAATGGCAATAATCAATGCTGTACGAGAATAACATGAAATTGGCAAATAATAATCGAACACGATCATATCGTTATTAGATGGATGCAATAGACGTAGAGATAAAAAAACGAGTACATCACCTTTGTAATTGTCGAAGATGCACTCACTATTCACAACGGGAAAATTACTTCTCCTCTCAGCAAAAGCACAAATACCTCTGCCAAATCTCCCCTTTCTTAAACAAGATCCTAGACGAAAATCGTTAATATCGACTGTGCTCCGAGACGTCGCGTCGGTCGATAGGGATCATTAAGTTCCCTCTCATAGCGTAATATTTGACTCTTTTATTGTAAAGTATGGCCCATTTCAATGTGGAGCAGAGAAGGAAAAAAAACACGTGTTCCACGGAAACGAAACAAAACGCAATCTTGACTTTTTTCGTCGCGCCAGGGTCGGTTTCGGGAATATTTAAATCGAACTTTAGCGGGCTAATTCGGTTCCATCACAAACTGGAGTGATACTGATAGTAATCCTAACGGATTGATAATGCTTTTGCCGACGATAAGGTCAACATTCTTGAGAAAGTCGCAATAACGGAAGAGTTTGCTGCGTAAAAGTCCAATCGTGTCTTGGAAGCTGTATGTCGCATTTTTGAGCGAGATCATGGATCCACAATCCACCAGGAATCGAATCGATGTGAGGAAGAGGCGGTTTTCGAGAGGCAACTCACCAAGAGGGCCGGTTTGTCACTTGCCCAAAGTTGTCTTGTCTAGGACACAAGCTTGGTTTCAGCCGTCTCGCCTCGTTCAAATACATTATGATCGTATCCCAAATGTGAAGTTACTCTGTTTTATATGTACTTTTCAGCGAAATTTTCCTTTTCTCGACTGCAGTCATGTTGGTTGTAGGCGCCTTCTATGCCAAATCAAAATTTGATTTTTTTAGTCGTTTGCAACGAGCGTCCTGTATCTGTACCACACTAAATAACAACCCTACTTGAATTACTTATCCCTCGTGCCAAGAAAAATAATATTACAATCATTTAACGTGTTCCATTACATACAACTTTATTATCGCGTAGATTTATTAACCAAGTTCGAAATATTAACACCTCTACTTATTAACCTCTAACATCACTTAATCATTGGTACGCCACTGCTCAGAGAACTAACATTCATTCCACGTATCTATTTTAAATAAAAATCCCAAACAACTTAACAACTTAAAATTATATTAATTACCTTCCTTCTTAATTACCATAACAGACGTCTTTCATACACGCAACGCTATTTAAATTAATAATAATGCTGCCCACCCAAAAGTAGTTGGAGCATTCAAGCACGCTATTAATTAGACGTAATGGTCTAATTAAGGAATTGCGAATTAGATTTAGACGCTTACATGTATATACCATTCCCCTGTTATCGGCGAAAGGGATCTTATCGTTGAAGTCATTGTTTGCATACAACGCACGTAAAATACATAAAAAATACTTTTGACAGAGTAAAACTGTCCATTTTGAAAAGAAATTTCAGTTGATTTGTATTTTAATCACTTTAACCGTACATTTTTTTATGGGATCTGTACTGCAAGGCAAGATCGAGCTCATTTATGTTATATAATTTGGTCTTCAGTTTGTGAATAATTTATAAATGCAGAAAGATTATTTTGTTATTGAAAGGTTGAATAGGCAAGTTGGATAAGAGATGTGCAAGATACGTGTGCGCTTGTTTTAAAAAACATTTCTCTTCAGTTATTATAAAATGCTACATGCAAGATAAGAGCACAATCTAGTTGATGCTGAGAATCCGCCAGGCGAAAATTATGTAAAATCGATTAAAACTAATTAGTAAAGTTTGCATTGTTTTACGTTCATGTAAAAGTGACAATTCAAATTGAAATTAAATGATACAGTTTCTATATCTGGAGAATAGAAAAATTGACTTAACTTTACATTACATTATGGCTCAATGGTAGAGCGTTGAGTTATAAATCCGGAGGTCGGGTGTTCGAGCCTGGGTTGAGGTGAATTTTTCATCTGTGGCAGAGATGGAAATTACCTTAGACCAGTTTCGAGCCTTCTGCCGGCTACTCCGAATTAGGTTTTCCTGCGGTTTTCCTAATTCGTAAGGTAAATACCGGAGTAGTATAGAACAACTTAAGACCTTCTGCGGAGGCACCTCTAAGAAGCATTGTGCGGGTCACTCTGTAATTGGGCGCAAGTCTGTTGAGGGCCCCGAACAAGAGAGGGATAATAAATAAATAAATAAATAAATAAATAAACCATCACTTTCGTAATTTAACTACGAGAATTTATTTAATATTCGTCATTATAAAGTATGCGTTTCAATTAAATTTTAACAAGCTTTTAAACAGTTCAAGTATTGTATTCAAGATCAATTGAAGAGCAATTCCTCACGGCATTGGTAAAGATAAACGGCGAGATAAACTAAGGGCAAAAGCAATTACCTACAGATCACTAGCACGTTTCAGATTTCTAGTATTTGAGATAAACATTTGCGTAGCGATTCTTCGATTTTAGATACAATGCTGATCGTCAGGTAGCAATCTTCAATTCGAACGTGAATGTTTGCATCTCATCCAGAACACGATACTGCTTTAATACGAGGTAGCAATCTTCAATTCGAACGTGAATGTTTGCATCTCATCCAGAACACGATACTGCTTTAATACGATCACCCCATGACCCCAATACTTGTAACGTACGAAGATAAAGATATCAAAAAACTACAATGCCAAAATCAAACCCAATTCCAATTAATTTAGACTTACGTAGCCCATTAATAAATGGGTTTTGGATTGCGATATAGGTAAAACAAAAATAGGTAATATTAAAACATATGGCATAACCTAAAAAGCAAAGCGTTAACGACGAGGAATTCTTTGAAAATATCTACCTAAAGAGGATACAGCCACTCTCCATTCGCGTAAAGACGCTTAAATAATTGATTTAACAATTTTAGCGTAATGACTATGGAATTTGCCAATATATCGACATCTTTCGTAAAAATTGGAACTTGTCATATCAACGACATTCAGTCAGTTACACAAACCAAGAGTACATTCAGCGGAACGTTACGATGATCACTGGCGAATGCACTGGTAATCATTGTGCGCCAATAGCTCACCTAATAATCCGATTTACAGTACCATCTTGAATCCATAGATGAGAAGCTGTTGCACGGAGATTGCTGGAGATTTCAAGATGTAATGTGACTACGCACTTCTCTTATACTGATGTGATCACGTGCAAAAGGCGTGGCGTTACACTGTGACGGTCTTCCAAATTTAAGATCTATCTCCTACCACCGGAAGAATCTTTTATCGTTCACGTTGTTATAGCGTACGCGTACTCTATCTTTATTTCTTACTCTGAGGACCAAATGGCAACCTGTTGAAATTAAAGAGACCCCTAGTGGGAACAATGAATACCGTGAACTGTTTATAATCACCGCCGTGCACCGTCTCGAAATTTATCTAATATTTCGCTCACATAAGGAAGCGCATAGGCATCTCGATCAGTTACTACAATATTATCTTCCTAAAGCCTACCCACAAGCTCTTGAATTATTATCTGTCTTTTTAACCAAAACTATTGGTGAAGCTACGGTAATGTAGAAGGTTCTACAATACCGGCTACCAAGTTCTTCACTTTATAACGTTGTCGACTTGTCGTATAGGCGGTATAGGTAGGTTCTGCAGAAGTTTTTATTTTCTGTTTGACTAAATGTGTGCATTCTACTTCCTATTTCATGTGAGAGCAACTGGACTCAACTGAGGAGTCAAGATCCCTAATTTGCTCAGGGTTTAATTGTCCCGCGTTTTCCGAACACAACGTAATTTCCATTAAAGCATCCCATGCTCAAAATCTGTCTTGAGGACACTGAATACTAAAAACGGAGTGTGACATATTCTGTACAATCCAGCACAAAACAATGCGCACAGTTTGTGCCGACCTAAAGTTGTGAAGTTAGCAGTACATGCAAAAAGTGCAATAATTTGAGAACGAAATGCTTTGCTGTCAGGCTGAATGCGGTACCTTTTGTCCTGTTAACGTCACGTAAATTTAATATTGTGAAACTCTTCACAATCATCATCCAACACGACTTTTGTTTCCATTATAGACATACCTTCTACTTTAGGTATAATTTTTACTGGGATCAAAGAGTACACCACCGCCTGTGTTTCGACGTCTAACTTAAGTTATTTATAATTATTTGCAACGGTAAACAAATAAAAAAAACAGAAATAAAACGAGGTTATTCTCGAAAAAAAAATCGATCGCAAAAAACTTTCAAAGTGACCGCCGGTGCTGTTAATGATGAAGATTGGCACCTCTCATTGTAATAATGATGCAGAAATTTTACAATTTACCTTTCGTTTATATTCAGAATTAACGTTATTATTTTGTCTTTTCCTGACATAATAATAGCATGTTTAATTCTCGTTCTGCCTTGCGGTAACTTTTACGTAATTGTTTGCCGTTTTGAATTTTAATTTGCACAAATGCCGCCCTATAAAGGGTCTTGTTATTCCCGAATTAATGCTAAACTCTACATTTCCAGATGCTCTCGTCGTCGTCGTACAGTAGCGGTTACGGGGAGACTTTTACGAGCCAGCCTCGATCAACCGCAAATAATGTGGCTGCTGCTTCATCAGGTGGAATGGACCTTAGCTATGTCACCGAAAGAATCATAGCCGTATGGTTTCCTTCTTCCGCTTCTCAGAAGTCTTACCGAGAAGGACAAAGGCATGCCGCCCATATGCTGAAAAATAAACACGGAGATAATTACATGGTAAGACTATTTCACTATTAATTAGTGGAATATTGACTGAAATCTGCATTCCGTTTAGGTTTTCAACTTATCGGAACCAAAAAGAGCGCTACGCAACGAACACAAACACGTAAAAGAAGTGGGCTGGCCTCAAAAATTGGCACCGCCACTGGAGAGGCTGTGCAGCATTTGCAAAGAAATCGAATCGTGGTTATCTGGAGATCAGCATAGAATTGCCGTTCTTCACGCATGGTATGTACTTACTTATCGATCTCTGAACAGTTAATTACATTACGTTGCGCAACAGTCTATTACTTTAATACTTGGGCACCGCGCTCTGTAATTTACCAATGACGTTTAATTGGGAAGTACTCTCATTTAAGATGTGACTCGCCCCAATTTTCGTTAAGATAACGCAATATTTATTATTTCTAAACCATAAAATTTTAATTTAATTCGACGTGTACAACGCCTTGTACTCACGCTGTCGCTATACTCGCTTATTCAATAAATGGAATGCCGTCGAATTACTTCCACATTATCGTGACATTAATACCATCTTTAGTTTTAACTGCCGTCAACCAAATTCTTTTTGAACTTAACGAACAGTCAAAAATGACACATGTACGCTTCGTGGAAGAAAATGTGCAATTAACATTGCTTTCTCTTAATTTGGCAATGGACCGATCACAGACGTCAATCAACGTAGTGTTTCTTTCTTGCATCCGATGCAGTAGAATTCTTGGGGACTACTTTAATTGTATAAGAAAATGTTTGATTGCATTTTTCCACAAATGGGAAACGTAGCTTTTACTGGAAATAAAATTGATGTGTTGCAATAGAGTATGACAAAATACATGTAGTCTATTCCTCCAATTCTCTATTATATGTTTAAAACTAAGTTTTTAATGGAATAGCCCACTCAACGAAGCAAAAATAGAGGAAATAATTCGTGTAAAAGTGAATTTTGGTATAGTTGTAGACAAAGGTGTCTTAAAAAACATATTAAACGTACTTATGGATGGGGGTGGAACTAACGGCGAGGGAGTTGTAAAATGTAGATAAAGGACCCTTTTTTTAGTTTGTTGGTGTAGTGTAGATAATGTAATATATAATGTAGTATGGGGAGGGTTTGAACTCTGTGATCTCCCTCTTACTTACGTGCTTGAGCCAGATTGTTCCAGTAGAGTTGGAGAACTCCGCTCGTTCAGTGACTTATTAATACACAACTGTAACATCAATGCGCCCCCCCCCCCCCTTAAATATCCATTTTAATATTGCCCTTGTGAAAAAGTGTATAGAAACCTTTGTTGTTTGGGACAATTGCAATGTTATTAAGTAATAAGAACATTTTTTTTTCTATGGGCTTACCGGTTTACGAGTTATTTAAAAAAACTTAAAAAAGGGCCGTTACATCCCTCTCCCTTTTTAATTATTTATTATGACCCACCCCATCATCAGTTTACGTTTAATATGTGTTTAAGAACAACCTTCAACCTAAACTTTGATTGTCTTGAAGTGCAACCACTTATTTACCCCTATTTAACAGTTTTTGTCTTCGTTGAGTGTAATAATTTAATAAACGTCACACGAAATGGAACCACTGTACTGAATTAGTTAGTAAATTGCATTCTACAATATTCCTAATTAAAAATCTAAAACATGTGCTAACGCTACCACAAATAATAAACCTCTACCACAGCGAAATATCCTCTCGCTTGAGATACGGAATTTGTTATTGGGGTCATTCATCGTTCCCTAGTAAGGTATTAGTTGCCCAAAAAAAGATTGTAAGGCAAATTGCTGGCGTTAGTTGTACAACGTCATGTAGACTAATTTTTAAACATTTTCAAATATTAACATTACCAAGTATGCTAATATATGAACTTAGTATCTATGTCTTTGCAAACAAGAATACTCACACCTTCAACTCGGATATTCACAACCACAACACCAGGACAAAAGACAACCTGTATCTCCCGAAAGCAACATTAAAAGTATCGCAACATTCTCCTGCGTTCCTGGGTACACAAATATATAATACTCTACCGCAGTGTATAAAGAGCTCCTGTAACTTGCATCAATTTAAATCCCAACTTAAAAATTACTTAAATGAACATTGTTTTTACTCCATCGCCGAATATTTAAAATTTTGCAATTAATGTTGGATTAACAATGACACTAGATTAAAGTTTAATAAAAAAGATTACAACTGAGAAAACTACAATCTTACTTGTAAATAATAGAAAGTTTTGCATGGAAAGTGAACAGTTGCATTAAACCGAAGTGCAGGCCAGCCAACTTAAGAAAAAAGCAAAAGCAAAAGGTTAACCAACACAAGGATATTTTGTATTTTTAACACCAATGAAAACTGTCTGTTGGAATTGTCTATTTATGTGTCTATGTTTGTAATACATACTGCCATGACGCTTCCTATACAATATCGTTAATTGTCCAAAGGAATTATAAATAAATCAAATCAAATCAAATGCCAATAAAGGTGGCCTGGGACATATTTATCATAAGAATAACTATTTGTTACTTGGTTCGTACCCCCACACCGCAGACGAAACCTTAAAACCAGCGAGTAGTTTTTATAATCGTAAAGGACGTAAGGTATGGCGATTCTCAAGAAGTGTACAGGGTGCCCAGAACAACTGGGATTGAATAGGAAACTTTGATTATTACTAATGTTGTGAGAAGCGAATTTTGCAATTTTGTAATATTTGCGAGCATATTCGGAAATATTCGCATTGCTAAGAACGAATATTCGCACACTGGAAATTTAAGCGAATACTTTCCATAAATTTTCGATTTTACGAGGTTACACGAACGTTAACAAGTATACGTGCAGTCGTTCCTCTCAGAAAAGTTCTTCCGAAAGCCAAATAAAATTCCAAATAAAAATTAAATATCTCCTTAGTTGATAATTAAGTTAATTATAACATTTTGTCATTTCGATAGAAAGGCAAAATTAAATTCAAGGTGGCGGTTACTAAATATCAACTTTCTGGTTGCCTAGATGAAATAACCTATGATAGAGCAAAGAATATTAGTAAAATTTATGCTCTTTACTTTTTATTAAGTATGTATATGCTAATTAATTTAATAATTAATTAGTCGATCATACGCTATCACCCTTTGGTCGGTAAAAAAATAATAAAAAAATTAACAATTCAATATCACACAATTCATTAACGTTTTTAATAATAGGCGCAATATTGAATGTATAGATTTTTTAAAATCCCGATTTCACCAAAGAAATGTTCTCTGTATTTATGGAAATTTTTAAGAAAACACGCGAAATATCATAAACCGTTTTTATTTTTTAGGGTTAAATGCAAAACTTTATTATAAAAAGTTTCAGTGCCTTGGAAGAACCAACTGACACTTTATACAAAACTTTAAACAATTCTACTAAAGATACCAAACCAACGACAAAGGTTAAAAAAGCCTTTTTTTTGGGTAGATTGTATCCTTTCAACCCGAAACACCATTAAAGAGACCATTAAGCAGCCCAACGTCTTATTGAAAACAATTAAGGGATTATAATAAACTCTAATTTGTATACAATTGTTGAATATTTTCTTTTATATTTGAAATATTAAAAATTCTCTTATCTTTTTAATTGCGTCTATAGGTTTTACAGTATTGTTAGTTTCCAGTTCCAGTGCTGTCATAGGCACTGATTGTGGATACAAAGGGGTTCGAATCCTATGGGTTGGTTGAACGACAAGAGTTACTATCAGCTAGTTTCTCGCCTGCTATAAAATAGATATTAAAATCAAATAAAGTTAAATGAAATTAAATAAAATAAAATTCAATTAAATTAAATTAAATTAAACATTTGAAATTAGCACTTGGCGAGTACCGACAGAAGTGATTACTACTTTCTCATTATAGAAAAAAAACGAGCGCTCAAGGGGTTCGAAACTGCGTAAACTATAAGCGGCGATTTTGCGGCTACGCTACGCACTGTCCCAATAAATACTGCTGTGGCCCCACATTGGGCGCCAAATAAATATATATAATAATATATAATAAATATGCTGTATGCAATGGTATGAGGTACACTACTCCCAAAACACCTGTCCAACAAGCTCAAAATAAATTAAAATTGAAATATTCCGACATCTGTTAGAAAGAAAAATCCGAATCTTGACTGAATTTACTAATTTGGGAGACTCCACATTCCAAATAAGTAGGTATTAAGGGAATTTTTATCAACAACTGAAATAAATTTTGTATACTCAGAGAAAAATCTGACATAATGACCATGCAGTAGAATGGATTCGAATAAACACATTTAATTGATTGACAATGACAAAAATTAGATGGAAATAAAAACAAAATTCCTGAAATAAAGAGAAGCTCACAAAGCTTGTTTTACATGGTACCCCGTACGCAAAAGGTCCATAAATACAAAATTTAAAAAAATAAAATCTTCAAATTAGTTACAATTTTTTTTTTCTTTTAATAATCCTAAAATTGGTCGTGAACAGGTTTGCGATATTCAAACACACCTAACTCTCAACACAAACGCAGACAGCTTTAGAACTTCAGTTAACTTTCTTTTGCACATAAACATTATGAAAAGGACTATTAGCGTCTTCAAGCAATCAAATCGGGTGGACAGCCCGAATAACTAATTAGCGTAAAGAGACGTACACTATTTTCCAAACGTCGCAAGCCAGCAGCGTTAGCAGTCCCGTTTTTTCGTTGTCTGCAGTATTTAACGAAACACCACCTCCATCAAACATTCCAATGACATATGTCATTCTTATTCAAAATGGGACGCGGTGCACGAAATAAAATGTAGTTCAGAACAGAATACAATATTGTTTCCTTGGACACGACGAGAGAACCTAAGCTAGTTATTTTGGATGTCTACAAATACGAAACTTGAAATGAAGGTGTCAGTTTTTGTCATATTTTCTCTACCACCCAAATTTTTGAACTTTTTGTGACAATTACCTTATATTTTATGTGGTGCGCTGATGTTAGAGCATCGTAGCGTCATAAACTTTCTGACAAAACAAGGACATCAGCGAAGAACGATTAGCAAAAACATGCTTGCTGTGTATGGGAATGATGTCCCATTGTATTATGTGGTAAAAAATTATGAGCTAAACAGTTTCGGTGTGGGAATTCATTGAAGATGACTCTAACAGTGACAGACCAAGAACTGCAACAAACTATGAAATGGTTGCAAAAGTTGAAGCCATGGTTCTCGAACATCGTCGTGTCGAGGTTTGCACTATCAATATGACATTGGGAATATTCGAACCTAGCGTGTTAACCAAAATTCACGACCATTTGAACAAGCAAGGTGTCAGCGCGGTGGATTCCCCGCAAAAAGATGCGTTTGACGTTTTGATTCGGATGATTCCTTAAAAGCTGCTATTAACAACTTGTTTACAGACAAGGAAAAAATGATTTTTTCCAACGATATTAGCTCGTTAAAAGACGAATGACTTAACTGCATCAATGATAAGAAAGACTTTATTAAAAAATAAAATAAAATTGGGATCGGATCATACCATTTTCTGCAAATAAATGTACGGTATGGCTTACAGTAATTAGCTGACTAATCAAAGTTCAAAGAACTCTTTGTAAATTTGTACGCTAAAACACATTGTTATTAATAAAACAGTGGGGCAAGTTCTCCAATGATAGTTTTAGTTTATGCATTGCACAGACAAACGTGCTTGAATGCGTCCAAGTCTCTCGCAAGACATACTAAACCGCTCAAAAAAAGTATAATTGGCAATAATGGAAAACGCGACCCAATATTATGACTGATCAATCAAAAGCAATTTGGCCACACCGTCTAAATCTCAATTCGTTGTGACTATTGAAATTAGTCCTTCGAGTCTTGTCTGCAGTCTCTTCCAACTTCCCAAAATTCTTAAGCGTAATGGATAATTTTTGCCCCAAATTAAGAAACGTAGTTTCCGAATTTCCACCTTATACCCTTCAAACTTGCGCAGTTTGTTTCAAATTGAATAATAAAAGTTGCGTTGATTTATTTGTTCTTTCGACTTTCAAGCAAATTACCCCTTTGCCTTCGCATAAATTTGTGCGCTCACGGATAAGCAAGAGTAAACTTTTTGGCGCGTCACAATCTTTGCATTGAAATAAGGTCATAAACTAACGTAATATTCGATTTTTCAGTGGCAGTAAAGACAAGTTGGGTGTCGTGGTGGCGGCTTACATGCATTATTCAAGCATATGCGGAACGGCGGATCAGGCTTTGGATCGTTTTTCAATGCGACGTTTTCTGGAGGATAACATAGGGCCGTTGCAGACGCCATCAAACCGAAGGTATGCCTATTTGTTTCATTTTGTAACGTGACTCAATAGGTGTTTTGCAGATACGTCGATTACTTTGCGGGCTTACTTTCCCACAATATTAAAGTGAATGCCGCCCCTTTGTATTTGACACATGTAACCGTTTTGGGAGCGCCGTCGTTTCAGCAGGGCGGATGTAGGGCATTCCTAAAGCTATACGAAGGACTTACACCTGTATACACATCAGGTAATTTTGAAGAGTTAGAAATGCGTGCGTGGATATAAGCGTTTAGTGCCTTCAAGCGATTCTGGAAATATGATCTTATAAACGGAAAGTTAATGCTATTCCTGTTATAAAATCAAATACCATGAAAGTACACGCATACTTGTGCAGACATACGATACTTTTCTTAAGCCAGACATAATTCAATACATACGCAACTACTTGTAGAAGAACGGAATGCGATAATGTGCTTCTTTTTTCCGTCTTTGAATACTGCCGTTAATTTTTGCGACTTCCTTTAGGTGTCTACAGCGTGGTGAGTGGTGTCAAACAGTTCACAGTAAACCTGGCAGCTGAGAGAAGACCCGGTCTGCAATTACGGGGAGACATTTTAGTAAAATGCTATCATCGAGGGCCCTCAGATCGTGAAACAATCTTCGCTTGCCAATTTCACACGTGCGCAGTTGCTGACAACACTCTCAGTTTTACAAGGCAAGAATTGGACAATGCGTGTAATGGTAAGTGCCTCATCTTCCATTCCGATGTAGACAAGCGAATTATTTCAGATCCAAGGTTTCCGCCGGATGGTGCTGTAGAATTACACTTTTGCGCTGGTCCCGAAGGGCGTATGTCTGCACCCGCCCCAACACCAGCAGTACCTGTGACTCTTACAGAAGATCCAGTGACACGTGCAGACAGTCCTTTGGAACTGGATGATTCGAATGACGAATCCGATGGAGGTACGCGCTTAGCATTTCACAACGTGCAGTGCATGGCTATTAAAAAATGGTTGGATAGCGCACAATTAAACTTAATAATACTCTCTTTGCATAAATCTTCTTGACCATTAAGACTTTAATTTGTATCAATTTACATGCACTTAAATAATGCCATGATTTTATTAACGGTGTGAGATTTCACACATGAATGGCCAGTGGACGTATACATTACGCTCTCTTGCTTTCCCAGTGTCCAAAGGTAATAGTAGAAGATTGCCGGCGACACTATTCTCCTATTCCTTGTCATACTTTGCATTTTACTACCTTATAATTACATGTCATTTCATCACTGTGGAAATACACTCTGTAACATTTACGCACAAATGTGAAAATGGTTGTAAACAAGTTCATCTGGAAAAACGTGTACTCGTACTTTTCTCTATAGAAATATTGAAATGGTATTGATTGTGAAGATTTTGATACGACTTATGTAAACTTTCGGGCATTTATGTTTAGTAGAAAAAGAACTGATAACTGTAATTGAAACGTTCATGCAGCTTATGGTGTTCCATTTGCAGGCGATAAGATTGCAAAAACAGTTCAGCACTATATAATACGATTTAGGTGTAGTAGCAGTGTAGTTCCAGAGTTTTAACAGAAAGTAACCGTAAATGGCAGAAAACTGCAGGAAGGAAACCTGCATTGTAGGAATAAGGCCCAGTTTTCTCTTCTCTCTGGCCAGTTGAACGCGATCGGTGGTAACGTCAGGACGGCGGCTGCATGGTCTCTCTAGTACCTACACAAGCTCTTCTTCGTGCATTTACCTTGTCTTTCGCTACATTGTCTTAGTAGTATTCCTATGCGCTCCTCGATTTCTTTATTAAAGCTCATTTTTTGACTTGTAACCGTCGACGTCTATCCGCTACTATGGCCCAAAATGATCCTGATTGACGCGGACGGCGAGTGACTTTCGGCGATTATAATAAACGCTGCCCGAGTGCCCGCGATGGTTTTGGGAGGCGCGAAGCGCTGTTAAGGGGTCGCGAGATCCCTGATGTGTTGGAGGCAAATATTTACACTTATATTAGGTATTTTTGTGTAACATTGTATTTGGCCAATTCTTACAAAAATAAGTATCTACAATTCAGTAAATCCGCGTTTTTTATTCTGATGAAAGCACCGATGTTGCACAGTGTTGCCAGATGATAGCCTATTTGCGATTTATGATAGTGCTATAAAAGAAGAGATCTCAAATGAACTAAAAACGACCTCAAAAGCCGTTGATATGGCTGCAATATCCGACTTGATTGAAAAACATAATATTTTATGGGTCATACATAACACCGTCAGAAATTTGAGAAAAATTCACCAAGGTTTTGTTAAAATTATGTTTTGATATCTTTGAAAATAAATGGACGGAGATGTTCAAAGGGAAAAATAATCACCATAAAATTCTGCATAACTGCCCATTTAAGCGCTTTCCGAATCCCCGTAGTGAAAATGAAAAAAAAACTTACTCTGTAATTTTTTTAATAAATACATTTGTAGTAACAGCAGTTTTTATTTTTTAAACGGGATAGATGGCGTGAGCAACTTTACTTTTATGAAAGGGATGGAAATAAGTTTGGGAACCACTGCTACAAACAATTTGATCGCCGCTCACGGCGCGCCCGTCGTCATTTGCGGTCCTCGGAGTGCCTACCTCTTCTTCGGATAAAGTCCATGAATACCATTATTGGCGCGAATAGACTGGCAAGGTTTTTCACGCAAGTTGCTGTCTGGTAGCACTGTCGAGTGACAATGTTACTCTTACATACGGTCGAAAATTAAGAACCCATCTGAATTTGTGAGAAAACTACCCCGGAGCATGGCCGTATCTGGCTGCGCACTTGACGGGAGTTCAAATTTGTGCCCCACTCCCCACACCTGGCAATGGGTGGTATTAAATACCCCCCAACAAATACGCAAGGACCAGGAAGTCTTTCCCCGAAAATTTTCTAAAATTAACAGCTTTTTGATCCGAGAGTTTCGCTTTTTTTAAACGTGAAGAAAAGATTACAAAATACAGTGTGGTCAAAATAAGAATAAACATCATGGGGAAATGGGAAACCATAAGAAATACACAGTCGGTAAAATTAGAAAGAGTTGCACTATTTAGGACTGCCGATCCGAAATTCCGATCAGTTCCGAAGATATTCGAAAAAAAATGAAATTAACATTATCTTACAAATCAAATTGTTGATGGTTTCTTTAAGACGCCAATTGTACAGCTTAAAGAGTTCCGATGAGGTAGTGGTATTTGTTTTTTGATATCTTTTGAAACAGGCCCCGAAAAAATAAAAACAAGTACCTATGGTTAATTTCGTTTTTTTTCGAATATCTTCCGAACTTCGGAATTTAGAAATTTTTTAAATATCATTTTACTTGCTTGCTGTTCCTTCTATCTTGGACATACTGTATATGTTAAAGGAGACAAGGGAGGAGAGAAGGGAGAGGGGTGGAGATGAACGTAATATCACTTTGTAACTACCCAACTAGACCGCTCACAGTCACATTACGTACAGTAACTTTTAACAATCTGGAATAACGTTTATTTAAATAACGTGAAATCTTAGTCCTAATACACTAATCTAAAAAAAAATTTCATGGTCAATTTTGCGCCCCCGGTAGCTGCGTCCATCTTTCCACCGCCTAGATACGGCCTTGTCCCGGTGGTCCCGTATATATTGTAGGTACATACTATATCCTTTTTTCTATTTCGGTGTCACAATGATGATTTTGTACAACTGTTGTACAAAGACAGTGATTGTAGTCGTTTTTTTTTGGTAACTCATCTCTTAAGTTGGCAGTTACTAGTTAGTACAAGTAGGTACTTCGTTGGGTACTTCCATGTTTGAACTTCAAAATGTCAGTCTTACTACGCTGCCAACCTAAAACTTAACGGCATAAAAAGTGTTCCCAACATAAAACATGTTAGTTCTAATGTTCCCTATGGTTTCTGATAATGATTTTTTTAATTAAATTAAAGCACCGAAATAGAAAAAATAGTATGAAAAACGCGTGTTACAATGCTTTATTGTAATACTCCTATCTTGCGGGCACTCGTGGCTACGCGAAGATAGTCGTATTACAATAGGTCGCATTGTAACACTTGTCTTTCAATATACTATTCCATTAGCAAGTTTTACTGTAGCAAGTTGCTGGCGCGATAATTGTAGCAAGTTGACTTACGGCTTCGAGTGGTTTTTATAGCTGGACAATATTTTCAGAGAGGAACTTGTGCGAGAAAACTTGCCAGTCTATTCGCACTTTAAGATCGCTTTTACGCGGAGATAATGTCTCCATGGCCCGAGGGCCGAGATAGTCTGTCGTCAGAATTTCTGTCAAATACACTTCGCAGATTTGGGGCATTCTAAGCTTCTCTTTCGCAGTGAAGTACTTTTTCCGCGATGCAGTGGTGGGTTAATGATAAACTCCCGTGTAAACAGTTCCAATGAACCAATAGCGCATCAGTCCCCCTAAATCCCAAACTCACTGGGCGACTAGGAGTAGCGAGGAACCGAAATTTAGTCGCCGAGACACTGTATGCAGGAAGTATACGTGTGTAAACGGCTCCATAAGACGCAATGTTTTGGGTGTATTCGAGATGCCGGTATCCGGGCGACTGTATCCTTGTGTAAAAGCGGTGCTACAAGCCTCTAGCCTCAGCACAGCAATTTTCATTTTTATAGAATGGAAGCCTTGTTGATTGGAACGTTTATTTGTACAAACTGCTCGGAATTAACTAATTTCCTAATATGTATATTGTCATACAAAGTAAGGTATCGTATATCTAGGAGTGACCATCTTTGTTTTCGGACAAAAGAAGAACGGTACAGTAAAACGGTTTTGCTCCACTCTCAAAAGTGTACACATTTGTTCCTTCATATTAAATTTGTTTTTTGGTGCAAATCTAGAATCTAGTTCAACGGAAATCGAAAAAAAATTGTTTACAGTTTACCATCCGAATACAAATTTAACGTAAATTTATAGAAAATAGGTCATGGAAGAACTATATTAAGATCCAGTTTCAGTTAAAAGTACACGAATATTCATCCCTAGCGGCTAATTTTGAACTTTTTCAATTGGTACAATATAAGGATTTAAGTTGCAGTAGGTATTGCAAAACAGTTTGAATACCTTCGAAAGAAAATCGTCTTTTTTTGTGTCGAATAAATTGCGCTACAAAAAGAGCACAGAAAGCTGTCATTTCTTCCTTTCTCTAAATTATGTTCATTTTTTGTTCATAACACGACAAAGGAAAACCTAGTGCCATAAAAGGTCAGTAACGCCAGGAAGGGATGTAGGATGCTGTGGACCAATCGTTGAGCTTGATGCTTGCGTTCTAGTTTAGGTCTAGGTTGTGCAAGGTGCTATCACTGCTTTACTGTTCCTTAATTCGTACAAAGTTTGAGTATGTCCCAATGGTGTTGCAACATGAAGACACTAGGACAATTGTGACCGTTGTGACCACAAATAAATCATCATCAACATGCTTTCCGGCAACCTTTTCTGGTTTCTGATACTACCGTTCTTGGACGCTTGGATGTGTTCTCCAGAGCTTTGAATAGCTTTACAGTGCAATGAAACACTTCTAGGTGCTTTCCAGAGCACGCTCTCAAATACTTTTAGGCCTTTTCCAGGTTTTTTAAACTTCATTCGAAGCTTGCTAGACTGTCAGAATTTTTGGAGCTCTTTTCAGAGTTTTATGGATCTTTTCCACACATCTACACCCTAACCAGATTCTTCTATAACCTTTCCAGGTCAAACAAAGCCTTCTAATCTAAATGCTTTCCAAGCCTTGTGAAAGCTTCCCACAATATTCAAAGGCTTACCAAAAGAATAAGAATATTCCAAGGATCTCCTGAACCTTATATCGCCTCCCTTTCTCTAAGATATCAAAAACAACGAAGCCCCTAAAGAACCGACAAAACTAATAGACTTTAAATGCTCTAAACGCTTCAAATCGCTCTTAAAGTTCGTAGATGACTCGTGAAGATTCTTGGAAACTGAGAAATAAACAAAAATAGTTTTTAACTTTTAAGGATTTCAAAAATTCTCAAAATAAAATAAAAAACACAAAAAAATATCGAAATCTAAAGAAAGATATATTTATGGGACTTGCCTTCGAGACACTTGGTCCATCATGGCGCAAGGAATCGCGAGATTTTCTCAATAAAATAGGCAGAAGCTTATTGCGGAATCCGGCGACAAACGCGCTAAGCAATTTTTATTCCAAAGGATATCCTTGGCTATCCAACGTGGAAATAGCGCATGTATCTTGGGCACTCTCGCAACTGAAAAACAGTTCGACGAAATTTATTTATTATAGTTAATTATTGCTTTCTTTAATGTTACACAATTTTAAATATTTCGTTTAAATAAAGTTTTATTATCAAAATAACCCTTGAAACACTTATAAATATGAAGGCTGAATTTTAAAGGCTAATAAAGAATTTAAATATTCTAGAACTAGACGACTCTGAATACTCATACTTTTTACAGTTTTTAAAAGCTTAAAGGGTCTTACAGGTTCTTTAGATTTTCAAACACTCCAACTCGCACTCCAATTTCAAAGTTCCAATCTCAGAGAAAAGAGAGACTCGGCTCTCAAAGCTTCTGGACAACTCTCGGAGACTGTTTGCTATTTTTAACGACCTTTAAAGATTTTTAAGATCTCAGAAATGCTTTTCGAAGTTGAAAGCAGGTCTCTTAAAACGCATTGCGGATTTATAGAGGATCTTACTTTCAAAGGCTCTAAAAGTCAATTAAAGACTCTCAAGGTCGCAATAAGACACTTGAAGTCTCTTGGAAGGTGTTAGAAAGCGATTCTTTTGAGTACTTTTAAACGCATCTAGACGCCTTTGATACTCATAAAAGTGTCTTAAAATTTGGATATTGAACAATCGATTAACTAACGATTATTCATACTCCTTTAACTCTCTTAGATACTTATAAAGGCTTGTTAAGTTATTTAAAAAAATGCTGTGAAGGTTATTGGAAACTATCGGACAGGAAACGTTTGATGACTCATGAAAGATTCTTGAAGCGCCTTAAGGGTTTTTCACTAAGAGTCTCTAGAAGGATCTTGGAGACAACCTTTGAAGGATTAAAGATCCTTAAATGCTACTAAAGACTTTATAAGACGGTGGAACGCTGTGGAACGCTGAGAAATAGTCATTCCAGGGATATTTACGGTCTAAGCATTCAGTTGATTAAACTCAATATTAATTCCCTTGTCTACCCACTAACCAAGTTAGTCAATACTATCATTAGCACAGGAGTCTTTCCAGATATAATGAAGGTAGCTTTAGTACTTCCCCTATATAAAAAAGGTTCCAACGATATGAATAATGTAAGTAACTACCGACCGATATCTATTTTACCCATATTCAGTAAAGTCATAGAGAAGATCTTATACTATACAAACAGCTTATAAGCTTTTTTGAAATAAACAATCTGTTCTATCGGCATCAATATGGTTTTAGGAAGGGAAAAAGCACTTCAGATGCAGTTATTACCTTTATCAACAATGCACTAGATTGTTTTGAGGATGGTCGTCACATGGTTGCTGCCTTTGTGGATCTCTCCAAGGCTTTTGATTGTGTGTCTCATAAAATCTTAGTGAGGAAGCTCAAGGAAGCCTACAAATTTGCCAACACCAGTGCACAGCTGGTTAAATCATATGTCACCGATAGGTACCAATGCGTACGTTACGGTCACTCCCTATCTGATAGACTGCCAATAAAACATTGTGTGCCGCAAGGGTCAATCCTTGGTCCCATATTGTTTCTTATCTATATTAATGACATGCCCTTGACCCTACCCGCTGATGTTGGGTGCATACTATATGCTGACGACGCTACTTTGATGTGTCGCAGCCCTGATATCAACTATGCGAAACGTCAAATTCAACTTAGCATTGAACACGTTACAAAATGGTGCTCAATACGGATAAGACAGTGATCATGCCGCTAACCCTGAAAAGAGGAATTGAGGTCCTTGTTACCAATAAAATGTCATTATTGGGCTGTACGATAGACAGCAAATTAAATTTTAATTACCACTGTGATCATCTAACAAAAAAAATTAATACAGCTATTTTTTTAATGTTACGATTGCGGAATAGTACATCAACAAGGATTGTCAAAACGGCATACTATGCTCTCATCCAAAGCATCCTCTTATACGCAATATTAGCATGGGGACGTACTTCACATTGGCGATGCATGTTTAGATTGCAGCGCCGAGCCATCAGAATTATAGCTGGGTTGAAATACAGGGAGGATTGCAAGAAGGCTTTTATTGAACTGAACATTCTTACTTTTCCTTGCATGTTCATTTTCGAAGCAATTTGTTATGCTAAGCAGAACTTATCAATGGCAAAAAAACAATGTAACGTACACGATCACGATACTAGGCTTAAGCATAACTTTCGAACTAAGTACTGCAGGTTGTCAAAAACACAGGATGGTGTAGTCCACCAATCTCAACTTCTTTACAACAGCCTTCCTAATAATATAAGATCTATGCCCATTGGAGCTCTTAAGTCACACCTCAAAACATTTCTTTCAAAACATGCTTTTTATTGTCAGGAAGAGTTCATGAAAAACTGTTATGCGATATAATATGTAAAATTGTACTCTGTTATCCTCTTCTGTTAGTTAGTCTCTGAATGTATCTTTGTATTTTGTTTGTAATATTTTTTTTTTCCAATGACGACCGTAAGTGTACCCACACGGATAACGGTATAATAAATATTATTATTATTGTCAGTGTTTCTTGTGAGAACTCAGGTCTAGCCTGGTTAACTAATCGCACGGATTAAAATCAAGTAACGATTAGTGTCTGTGTCTGTGTCTGGGGAAGTTATGTAGGGTTCTAAAGAAAAATAAAAATAAAATAAATATTCACACACTCACATTGGAAATCTAGAGATAGTATGTAATTCATACTTACCAACATAGCTATTAATGGCCCCAATAGTCAACGCTATCAGGAATTATTATTATTATTATTATTATTATTATGGTCGGTGTTTCTTGTGAGAACTCAGGTCTAGCCTGGTTAACTAATCGCACGGATTAAAATCAAGTAACGATTAGTGTCCCTGTAATTTTATTAAATGGAGTTTATTGTGTAAGTGTTTCTTTGGCTTTGCGTTTGGGTTGAATACGAGTGGGTTGTGATAACGTGGTGTGTTTCTGTGAGGAAGGAGTTTTGTGTTTTTTAATTGTATTTATGGTGTTTATTTGTTCCTGAGGTCGTATTTGTGAGGTTGCTTGGGTTTTTGGTGGAGATATTGCAGTACTTTGTGAGCCTGTGGTGCTGTTAAGGTTTTTGCGCTTCGGTTGTATACGAGTGGGTTGTTTCTGAGAAGAACGAGTATTGTGTTTTTTAACTGTGCTAGGGCGTGTAACTTTATTGGATGGACCTGTCTTTGTAGTACATGTTGCGTTACTTGTGTTTATGGTGTTTTTTTGTTCTTGAGGTGGTATTTGTGAGGTTGCTTGGGTTATTGATGGAGATATTACAGTATTTTGTGAGCTAGTAGTGCTGTATAGGTTTTTGCGTTTGGGTTGAATACGAGTGGGTTGTGATAACGTGGTGTGCTTCGGTGAAGAAGGAGTTATGTGTTTTTTAATTGTGCTAGGGCGTGTAACTGTATTGGGTGGACCTGTCTTTGTAGTGCATGTTGCGTTACTTGTATTTATGATGTTTCTTTGTTCTTGAGGTTGTGTTTGTGAAGTTGCTTGGGTTTTTGCTGGAGATATTTTAGTATGTTGTGAGCCTGTAGTTCTGTTAAGGTTTTTGCGTTTCGGTTGAATACGAGTGGGTTGTGAAAATGTGGTGTGTTTCTGTGAAGAAGGAGTTATGTGTTTTTTAACTGTGCTAGGGCGTGTAATTTTATTGGGTGGACCTGTCTTTGTAGTGCATGTTGCGTTACTTGTATTTATGATGTTTCTTTGTTCTTGAGGTTGTATTTGTGAAGTTGCTTGGGTTTTTGGTGGAGTTATTTTAGTATGTTGTGAGCCTGTAGTTCTGTTAAGGTTTTTGCGTTTCGGTTGAATACGAGTGGGTTGTGAAAATGTGGTGTGTTTCTGTGAAGAAGGAGTTTTGTGTTTTTTAAATGTGCTAGGGCGTGTAACTTTATTGTATGGACCTGTCTTTGTAGTGCATGTTGCGTTACTTGTATTTATGGTGTTTCTTTGTTCTTGAAGTTGTATTTCTGTTGTTGCATGGGTTATTGGTGGAGACATTACAGTATTTTGTGTGCCTGTAGTGCTGTTAAGGTTGTTGCGTTTGGGTTGAGTACGAGTGGGTTGTGTTTGTGATAACGTGGTGTGTTTCTGAGAAGAAAGAGTATTGTGTTTTTTAGCTGTGCTAGGCCGTGTGGGTGAGGGCGTCTTTGTAGTGCGTGTTGCGTTACTTGTATTTATTGCGTTTGTTTGTTCAGGAAGTTGTGTTTGTGTGATTGGTTGAGTTAAGTTTGGAAATATTACAGTATGTTGTGTGTCATGTTGTGAGTCTAAAGTGCTGTTTAGGCTTTTGCGTTTGGGTTGAATACTAATGGGTGGTGGTAATGTGGTTTGCTTCAGAGGTGAATCTCTGATTGTAGTATATGTTGTATCATTTGTTGTAGGTAGGTACTTGTTTGTTCGGTAAGTTGTATTTGTGTGTTTTGTTTGGGTTAGAGTTGGAGATATTACAGTATGTTGTGTACCGTGTTGTGAGCGAGTACTGTTGTTTACATGTATACGTTGTGGATCATTTGTGTATGTAGTATCTTGTGTTATGTTTAGAAATTTACGAACAATATGGCATGTGTTGATAATGACTGCTTTTTGTAAATGTTTGTATGTGTTTTTGTCTAAACCTAATAGTTGTAAATTGTGGTGTATTGTCTTTGGTATAACTCCAGTAGCACTAAGAATAATGGGAACTATAACAGTAGATTTCATTCTCCATTGCGTCTTAAGCTCGATAGCTATATCGGTGTATTTGCGGTGTTTTTCTGCATGTGTTTTAGTTAAGTTGTTAGTGTTGGGGATGGCAATGTCTATAATACAAATGGATTTTTGTGTTTTATCTATAAGTGTAATATCTGGTCTATTATTGTGGATAGTTTTGTCTGTGAGTAGTGTCCTGTCCCAATATAATTTGTGTGTGTTGTTTTCAAGTATGATCTGTGGCGTGTATTTGTAGTATGGTGTCGTATCTGTTATGAGATTGTGTTTAAGTGCTAATTTTTGATGTATGATTTTAGCTACCTGATCGTGTCGATGTTTGTATTCAGTTTGTGCAAGTCGTGTGCATGCCGATATTATATGTTGGATTGTTTCTGATGTTTGTGAACAAAGTCGACAAGAATCATTTGTCACTGTTTTATCTTTATGTATGTGTTTTTTATAGTTGCGTGTGTTAATGACCTGGTCTTGTATTGCTAACATGAAACCCTCAGTCTCCGGGAAGACATCACATTCAGACAACCAACTGTGCGTTGCTATAGAGTCAACACAATCCTGGCTAACCTCTTGTGGAAATCGTCCATGTAAAGGCTTTTGGTTCCATGTCTGTATGTTATTTGTGATGTATGTAAGTTTGGATGTGGGTGGGAGTACATTAGTTTCGTGTAGGTTAAGTGGTGTGTAAGATTTGTCTGCATATGTTACTGTTTTGTGTAAGACTGAAGTATCTGATTTGTTATAAAAGTATTGTCGCAAATTGTGTATTTGTGTTTGGTGCAATAGTTTTATATCTGTAAGTCCTCTACCTCCTTCCGAACGAGGAAGGTAAAGTCGTATAGTGGAGGAGTGAGGGTGATGTATATGGTGTTTTGTTAATAGTGTACGTGTGTTTCTCTGTATTTGTTCTAAATCTGTATTTGTCCAACGTATAATCCCGAAAGAGTATGTAAGCACTGGTATGGCATAAGTGTTAATAGCTTTGATTGTATTTCTACCGTGTAATTTTGTTTTAAGTATACTGCGTACTCTTTGTAGGTATTGTGTGATAAGTGTTTGTTTTATACTCGTATGTTTAATGTGTGTGTTTTGCTGAAAACCAAGATACTTATAAGTTTCATTCTCGTCCATGGAATTTATTAAATTACCCTGTTCGAGCTCATAATCTAAAAGTTGTCTTTTACCAGCTGTGATGTGTTGTGTTTTACATTTATCAATTCCAAAGTCCATTTGTATGTCACGTGAGAATGTTTCGGTAATGTGTAGA
The DNA here is from genome assembly GCF_008802855.1 of Photinus pyralis. Taxonomy (NCBI): domain Eukaryota; kingdom Metazoa; phylum Arthropoda; class Insecta; order Coleoptera; family Lampyridae; genus Photinus; species Photinus pyralis. Next base: position 5,580,891 of record NW_022170596.1, read on the forward strand.
AGGTGATTAAGTTTTATGCTTGTGGAAGAGTATAATTTAAGATCGTCCATGTAAAACAGGTGTGTAATGTTGTGATGTATTTCGTGGTTGTGCTTAATATTGTACCCAAAGTTAGTAGTGTTTAACAAATATGAAAGTGGATTAAGAGCAAGACAAAACCAAAGCGGACTTAAAGAATCGCCTTGAAAAATGCCTCTTTTAATTTGTATTGGGTCAGTAATAAGTTTTGTGTCGTTTAGTGTAAGTGTTAACGTAGTGTTCCAACATGACATTATGTAATTGAGGAATTGTGTAATATTGTTGCTGACTTTGTATATTGAGAGTACTTGTTGTAACCAAGAGTGTGGTACTGAATCGAATGCTTTTTTGTAATCAATGTATGCAGTGTGTATGTTTCGTTTGTTATGTCTGGATTGTTCAAGTATTACAGAATCTATAATGAGTTGCTCTTTACAGCCTCTGGAACACTTGGTACACCCTTTTTGTTCTTCGTATAAAATGTTGTTATCAGTACAGTGTTGGTATATTTTGTTGGTAATGCATGATGTAAGGATTTTGTATATTGTAGGAAGGCATGTAATTGGTCTATATTTAGATGGGTCTTGTGTATTGTTGTCTTTTGGGAGCATGTAAGTGATACCTTGTGTAAAGAATGCAGGAGTGCGATCTGGTGAATTAAGAAGTTCAGTAAATTGTTGTGCAAGGTAAGAGTGAGTGTAGGTAAAATATTTCCACCAAAAGTTGTGAATGTTATCAATGCCTGGACTTTTCCAGTTATGTAAGTGATTAATAGTTTGAATGATGTCTGTTGTAGTGATGTTTGTGTTATTCATAGGAGTAATGTATTCAGTGCGTGTGGTTTCTGTGGTAATCCACGGGGCGTGTGGATTGTGTTTAATGTCTTTGGTCCATAAGTCAAACCAGTATTGCTGAAGTGAGTGTAGAGATGGTGGAATGAGTTTTTCATTAGTGCTGTTTTGTGTTAGTGATCTGTAAAATAGTTTTTCGTTATGTTTAAATTGTGTGTTATGGCGCTTTCTGTCTGCAGTTTCCCTATAGCGTTTTAAACGGTTTGTGTATATTGATAGTTTTTGTGTGAGTGTATCTCTATGTTCGTTATAGTTTGTATTTTGTTCTCGTGTGGTGTGATTGTTTAGTTTTGTAGTTATGTGTTGTACTTGTCGTGTTAATTTTGAAGAACGAGTTCCTTGTATGTATTGTGTAATTCGACCCAAGTCACGTCTGATGTCATCGATGCGATTAATCAGGCGTTTTTCCCAAGCCGGGGGTGAGCGCTTTTTTGTTGTGTGGTGTTCTTTGTTTGTTGTTATTCTTGAACCGTTACATCTAGAAACTGCAACCGCACCGCAATACACAACAAAGTGTAGTTGATGTAAGCTTGTGTTATCGTTAATGTAATTTGGTAAAATGTGATCATTTAGTGTTTTTGAGAGTGTGCGTAATTTTGTAGTGTGACTTTGTTTAGGTATTCGTGCTCTTTGTGTTGGGTCAGTGTTTGAGAATTCTAACAATGCATTGTCAAATTCTTTTTGAAGGGATGTGAGTGTTTGGTTTATGTGATTATTTGTATCTATCGATTGCTGGGGTGTCGCAAATATCTGTATTTCAGTGTTGTTTAGAACGGGTGTATTATCTTGTACGATGAGTGTGTTGTTTGTGTTGAGTAGTGCTTCAATTTCGTGCCTGATTTGTTCCTGTGTGTCTAATGTAAGGAGTGTATTTTTAATGATAACTCTACGTTGGTCTGCAATGCGTTGTTCTGTCAAGTGTGCTAAATGTGGGTATTGTGTAATGAACGCGTGATATAGTTTACCTCTGTATGCTGTCCTGTCCGTTTCCATCTTCGTGATCTCCAGATACGTACCGAAAATGAAGCGATTCATCCCTTCGTCCCATTTCATACGTCTTTTGGAGGTATCCTTTGCGCTGGTCCCATCCACAAGCGGTTGAGAAGCAGGCACAAAGGTCTCTTCATGGCGGTCCTCTTCAGGTGGTCGTTGTCCTCTTCGTAGTCTTCTTTCGGCTGTAGAGGTTTCGGGTATCCCGACGAGCGGCCGCCTGTTCACCAACTCGTCACTATCGGCTCGCATGCTGCAACGCCCAGCGATAGCTCCAGACGTGCCCTGACGCTCCTCAGGTAGCGGCATTTTTCCGAGGCTTTGTTTAAACTCCATTTTCATAAGAATATGGGGTGACTAGGAACACGTGAAGGCGTCACTCTTCAAGATATTCGCGTAAGCAAATATCCACCTGCGTGTTGTGTATAATGTAGGAAAGTAGGGAACATGGACGTGGGAGTTGGAAAGTAAAGTGGGTAGGTAAGTACTAAAGGTGGTTGGACTGGTCACCTTTAGTGCCCATTGATCGCCTTTTACGATCTCTAGGGCGAGAGTGGGCCTATTCTATCCCCGAACCCACAGGGGTATTATTATTATTATTATTATTATTATTATGTGGATCCAGGGGATTCGCCATTCGATACTGTCCTCAGTGTTCGGGAAACGCAAGCGAAGGCGCTCGATAAGTCGCAGAGAGATTACCTACCTCTTCGATCCAGGCCTAAGCCTTTTTTCACAACTAAGACGATTTTTGACTTTTATCTGCAGCTGTATTGGTAAGAGTTTTTAGACGATTTTGTTATAGTGGTAAAAATTTTGAATCTCGCAGGGTTTGTTCTAATCGGAAGAAGTGTTTGAAGAAGTTTATGTCACATCGGAGAGCGAGACAATATTCAGGTGAGAAGGTGGCGCAGCCGCCGCCGAAAGCAAGGGTATCTCCCACCCTAGAAAACGAGATTTCCGAAAGAATCAAGTCCCATAAGAGGTTCTTTTATGAAACTTCTTTCTTAATGTACTATTAGCATTTCATTGGTCGATAATTCCAGGCGTCAACATTATTTAAAATTCAATTTATTTGTAGAAAAAAAGATATGTAACGAAAATAGCCATAAACCTGTTCCCCGCTAGCAAAACTAAAAGAAAAAATTACATTAGATGGCGCCATTTACTGCAAAGGGACGATTCTTCCCCCTCTTTGAATCATGGTAGTCGCGTTTTTTTTGGATACGTTTGAGACAGTCTAAATTCGTTATTTAATTAAATCGGTATTTACAGACTAACAAACAAGGCACGAGTTTGCAATGGTTACAACCCAATCGCCATTTAAAATAAAAGGCCTACGAGTTTTTAAATGCCAATAAAATAATCTTTTTAAGTACATTTGTAAACAACTCGAATAAAGTTGATGATTTATGGGTAAATAATTGCAAGAGATTTATTTCGGTGCGGAATTTAAGCTTTAGCTCCGTAGAGGTGAAATTAGATTCTTTTCATGCATAAAATGAATTGGAATTTAATTAAAGTGCCATTATAAAAATAGCGCCCCATACAAATTGTGGCTGTTGATTTTTCTATTTGCTCACAAGACACAATATTGGATTTAGCTCAGTTACGTTATTATATGGTCAGCGATTTGTTACATTTAGTAAGATCCTTTTATTATTTTAGCGGGCATTACCTCGGAACAGTAATGGATCTTTAATTTTCTAACCCGGCTGCTTGTTAAGCAGAACTTACAAATAATTCTAAACAGATACTTTATACTTTAGCATATGCCTAGCATAGTCGCTTCTCTCAGAATTTAGTAAACTGTCGTGGAGATGTGTCCCTGGTAGGATCTAACAGGAGTGTATCTCCACCTGGGCTGCGACATATGCCAAAAAATGCGGCGGATTTTGTGAATTGCGGAGGTTGTGGTGGAGGGAGAGGGAGCTAACTGGGTGTTCCCGGAACCGAAAGGGTATGGCCACAGCTTCGCCATTGAAATTCTGCATTAGAGGGAACTATGCTTCCTGCTGATGATGGTCTCTCCCCCGGGCGTTCCATTACTTTCTGTTACCTCCCATCCCTTGGTCTCGTTTCCTTCCTTCTTGTTTCCCCCTTTCTTATTGTTCTCTTTCTGTCTCCTCCTCCTCCTCTTGGCTGCTTGTGCTTATGTCTGAGTCTTCCTTCACCTCTCTTACTCTTCTGCATTCTTTCTTCATTTTGTGTTTGTCTTTGCTCCATCCTTCCCATCTTTCTATGGGAATCCCCGAGGCAGCCACCGTTTGATCTATGGTGGTGTTCCATGTGAAGCAGGGTCGACTTACTTTCCATTCCGAGGTGCGTAGATTCTTGGCCACCTGCAATATATTATCTTTGTTCCTCCTGTTCATATGCCCCCAGTGTCTCGGCTGCCTCATCTTCAGTTTCCTGGTGTTCGTCTTCCCATTTAGTAATTCCCTTATCTGCTTTTTGTGAAATTGCTGTTTTCAATGAATTTCCTTAATGCCTTCCGTTCCGCGCTCCTCAATGTTTGTCTCTTGCTCTTTGTTGGAGCTATGATCGTGTTGTATCAGTATTTTCAAACTGTCCGGTATTCTCTTCTCTTGTATGAAGTTCCGGATTCCGTGTGTGACTGAATGCGTTGATTATTATGTCTTTCACTGTGTTGTGCCTATTGAGTGTGCTACTTATGTACGCTCCCAGATATTTTATCTTGTGCTTCATGGTTATCTTCCTCTCGGCTATTGTGATCTTTCCTCCTTCTTTATATTGGGTATTGCTTCCTGGGTCTCTTCTTTGTTTATTTGTAGGCCTGTCGTTTCCAGATATACCTCGCTGGTTTGGACAAAGTCCTCGATATATATATATATATATATATATATATATATATATATATACCTCTCAAGTCTCAATAAGATAATGTAAACGAAACAAGTATTAACCTTAAAACATACAAATAAAAGAATAATTCAGGTACATGTCCAAGCTCTAACGGCTGACACGTCATCTGGAATAAAGGTTGAGGAGAGTACTCCTTCAAGCCAATTTCTATCATCGTGCGAAAATTTAGTACCACCTTGGGTTCCAAGCTGAATCAACTAATAGGCCTTTCATCTGGGAAATAGACAGTTGCGGGCTATCCACGGGGTATTCGAGAAAGAGTGCTATTCTAAGCATCTTCGCCACGTCGCGATTAACGTGTAACCCACGGGCAACATGGTCTAGGAATTCAAATTCATCATGTCTCAAAGCAACGAGCACTTTATGTGGGTGCACACTAAAACCAAAGTCTTGGGAAAGTCGACTGATCCGTTCAAGATCAGGATACCCCTAATTCGATTGGTATTCCAAAAGCTGAATCATCACCTAAAACTCTAGTACGAGTCCAAATTTTCAACTGAAAATTTGTTTTGTTGTTGGTTGGTTGTTGTTTAGTTGGCTATACGTGATAAGTACCGTATATGGTTCTGAGACATTGGGACCTAAAGAACGTAAGAAACTCAACACAATAGCTGGGCCCCAGACGTAGTCATACTTGGGTTTCATGGGCCGCAGGTTGTAAAAACCCGTAAAAAATCGCCGCACCCTATAGTCGTTTGCTAGTCCTGGTGAAGCCAAGAGAGCAATTGATGATCTGGCACTGTTAAGTGTGCCATAAGACGCTCCTTTCTCATAGCAACTTGTAAGGAAATCTAACAATGTAGGAACTGAAACTTCAAGCTATGTTCCCGGAAAGACAAAAGTGCCATCATCTTCGTAACGCACCCTCGTACTACTTCCAGGTTGACACCGCTATGGAAGATGGCAGAATGCTTCCAGTGCTGGATGAGAGTCCTTTATTACGGTAGGCTTGTATGACAAGAGACCTGCCACCAGGGTAAGCGTTGGGCACAGTGGGTGCTCCTTGCTGGAAAGAGAATCCAAATTTAAACTAGGCTCCAGAAAAACCGGACTATCTACTAGTAATGCCGTAAAAACTGGATACCATGGTTAGGAAAGCCAAAAAGGAACCACTAGGATTCCTTCTGGCTCTTCAGCAATAATTTTTTGTAATACCCTCAGTATAATGGCAAACGGTGGAAAGGCGTAGAAGAGCCAACCCCTCCAATTGAGATTAAATGCATCTATGGCAAAGGAGTCTGGATCCGGACCTAAGGAACATAACCCTAAAAACGGCTGTGGTAAAACAAAACCTACCTGTAGGCGTATGCGTAGTCACTATCGATGGCGGTGGTGATTCAAGGTGGCTAGCGCTATCCACGTCTAAATCGGCTTCTGAATTCGCATAAACGGTGTATTATCTGGCTCAAGTAGACGAGTTGTTACCTCCTTTGTTTGCATGGAAAGCACGCTGCTATTTTCCCCATGATCACCGGCACCGTCTGCAACGGTCGCAGAGCGAACACGTTTTCCTCGTGGTTTTTTGACCTTTTTTTTTTGGCTTTTCTCTAATGTCATTAATTAACGGGACTTAAAGACAGGGGCACACACTTCTCGCCAAGAGGTCTGTCATGGCCTTTCATGTAGACATCACAGGTTGCGACCTTGGGTAGATAGGAAGAACGGTTAAACAAAGGTTAGACACTTAGGAGTCCATTAGGAGGGTAAATCTTTGATCTTTAAATATTTAGCCCAATGTTGATTAGGTATTCTATGACTATGTCATATGTGGATTTAGAGTTAGCACACAGGAGCGTAGCGATGTTCAACGGCAATTGTGTTCCTCTTTCGATTAACCGAGAGTACATATGATTAATGAACGGCATCCTCAACGCGCAATTAAAAAATATGTGATTCAAGTCGCCAATCTCCGCCCCGCACATACACATTGGCGAGTCAACCACCCCAATTCTGTGGAGATGAGAAGGAAATCGTCCATGTCCGAATTTAAGACGTGCAATTGAGGCGTAGTCTTTTTTTGGGATATGATTAGGGGTACGTAAATTTCTTATTTACGAAATACACGCGATAAAAGCGAAATTTGCAATATATCAGCGATTATTTCCTTCGTCTATTAAATGTCAATTATCAACCAATCACAGTTTTGATTCCTGTTTGACGAAACCAATCAACACCCTCCATTAGCGACTATTTTGCATGGTGCACGATAGCCGACTATCAGCATGACAGCTTGTGCATCTGACAGTACTTAACTTAAACGTCAAAATCGTGTTTTTGAAGTTTTTGAAATGAATCGTTTTGGCAAAACCACAAGCGAAGAAATGATGGTGGTGTGGTCCAGTCTACAATCCCGCATAATATACAGTGAGGAGTAAAAATAGCGTATGGAGGCAGTTCACCAAATTTTGCGAGCATCGTCAATGTAAACTAAATGAATCAACACCATTCACAAAACTGAATGATATTTTGACCTGGAACATGAAAAAAGAAGATGGGGAATAAGGTTATAAAGAATATAGTGTAAAGTGTATGTGGAATTCAATTCAGTCAATTGATACCTATGTTTGTATTTTGTAGATTGTTGTTGATATTTTGCATAAATGATATCATACTGTTTCATTTTGTGAATATGCCTCTCTGATATAAATAATTGGATTCAAGAAATAATCTTCATAAATATAACACGACCTTGATTAATAAGCGACTATTTTGATTGCTGCTAAATTTCTCTTGTATTTATTAATTTGACTCGACATAATTTTGGCCTTAATAATCATAGATGAAAGCCCTCGAGCTTCGCTCTCGGGTTTTCATCAGATTAATTATTAACGCCAAAATTAATATGTCTCGTTAAATTATTATAAAATACAATCGAAATTTAGATGCAATCAAAATAGTCGACTATTTATCAAGGTCTTGTTATATTACCATTGATAAATTCGAAATTTGTACATAATTGTGATAACTGCGAAATTTAATTATCGCGCCTTGTTTTGATCACTCCAGAGAGTGGGAGAGGGAGGCGGCGCGGCGCGTGCGGTGCGACCGACTGT
>NW_022170596.1:5588788-5836945 GCF_008802855.1 Photinus pyralis
TGAAAGTGGCCCATTGTGCAAAGTTTGAACCGAAACTCGAACCCCAAAGCAAAAGGTTTTTAATGTTTCTGCAACACTGCCTTCAAACTTTCTGCAAAGGACCGTGAGATGTGTCTGACGTGATCCCGAACGTGATAGTACGGGACCGCCACAGAATGATGCCTCGCAAAATGAGTTTTGAGATTTTTGTAGAATTATTTTCTTGAAACAATGTGAACAAATGACACGCTCTCAGGAGGTTGCCATGTTTGTCAATGCACAGAAAAAGCATCACGAACTGGAGTCACTGATCGGCCGGGAGGGGAAACATTTTTAAACGCGGACGCGTCCGCATGCATGCGCAAATTGACCGTTCCCCATAACTATTTCGAAATATGAACCTAGTTTAATAACGATTGAATGTGTGCCATAATGGCAACTTTTTGGTTTACAACCGCGGGGCTCAGGTTCGATTCTTAGCAGGCAAAGTTTTTTTGTATTTTTTTCAAGAATGCGGTATCCTAATTCAATAGAGTTGGACGTAGGTTATTTGTAGGTTAAAGGTTGTCTTCTAAATTGTATGAAAAGGAAAGTTGTATAAAAATGCTGTGGAGTTTTCCGAAACAAATGTTGTTTACCCAAAATCGTCCTAAAACCTTCATTTTCATGCCTACTTTCTGTCAGGAAATTTTAATTTCCATGACAGAGGCAGAGCAGACTACGTTTCCTGCCGCTTGTCACTTTACTGGCCGCACCGTCACTTTACCGGCCGCATCTGTGACATTGCTAAACGTCTATAGTGACTCCTGACAACACTGACAGATTGACATTAATCAAAAGTTCTATATAAAAATTGAAATTTTATAATAAAATACCATTCCGGGTAAATTTTAATTTAAAAAAAACTCGTCAGTAACATGACATTAGTACTGTGTCTTTTTCCGGATTGTTATATGTAAATAACTATTTGTAGTGCAAACTCCCCGACTAAGAAATCGTAGGCCTCGTGAACGGTTTTTCCCAGTGACGTAACTAAGAAGTGACCTTGTTACTGGTTGTTGTCACAGCTAAAGTAAATGGGTTCTTGTTCTAACTTTGTACGGAAATAATTTGCGGACTCGAACTCTAACTGGCCGAACACATTGACGGTTTCGCGGATTTGAGTGAATTAATTTTAATTATTTCCTTGAAATTAGACGATCTTAATCAATTTAATTCTGGCACGCGATTTAATTTTAATCCCGTAAAATCCTTGATAGACAGAAAGATTTTTAATTAATTAGAAATTACATGGTCTTTAGTTTTTGTGTTGAGACCGATGATTATTTGAAATTAGGTAAATAGTGAAGCAACAGTTCGGGCATGTTTTTCAGGATTTAGGATTTAGGCCTTTTGGCATCCTAACGCTATCTCCTAAGCTAAAGTATTTGTTCATCAAGGAAGGACCTCAAGATAATATAAAGCCGTACAAGAAACAAAAAAGGCTTACCCTGTATAATCAAATATTTTCATTATACGTTTGTTTTAAATCTTTCAATTTCAAACAGTCTAATCGCCGATTTTTAAAATTTGAATAGTAACAGGTGTGCCATCTCAATGTAGTCAATTCGTAAGGTTAGTATATTACCGGTTGCCTCGTAACTGTCGACAAGCCGCGTCGTCTAACTTATGCGAGTAATGTCATTCGAGTGATGGAAATGGATCCGGACTTTTGGCAACGAATTCTAATGACCGACGCGGCTCATTTCACACTTTCTGGAGCCGTTAATAAACAGAAGTTTCGCTTTTGGAGCACCCTGCGGAATTCACGAAACACCTTTGCACGTTCAGAAAGTGACTGTTTGAGCCGGTGTCTGCTCCCAAACTATCCGTCGGCCTTTCTTTTACGAAGCTGGTGAGACAGTAAATGGCAACTGATATCGGTGGATCCTGCAACACTTCATGTTACCGCCAATGCGTCAAAAGGGTCCGAGAGATTTTTGGTTTCAACAAGACGGCGCAACATACCATACTGTTCTTGTCAGAGCTTCCGATGTCAAAAAACGGCGATATTGACTGGCTATCAAGATCCCTGGATCTTACCCCACCGGACTTCTGTTGATTTTTGAAGAGTATACGCTGGTATACCGAACACGATAAATGAACTCAAACAAAACATTAGAGCTGAAATGGTAGCAATATCGCGTGAGACACTGACCAATGTACATAATGGAAAATGCTAGAAAAAGAGCGCATTTCTGCCTCACCAATAATGGCGATCATTTAATTGACATTATTTTTGGTAACTAGGTGTAATACATTGTAATGGATTTAAGTTTAATTTAAAAAAAATCCGTAAATTGTCAGTTATTCAATAATTGACCAGATTGAGATGGCGCACCCTGTACAAATTAATTACAAAACTCGGCCAGTTATTACGTATTGTTTATTGAATGGAGTCTATGTTTTATACAGAAAAAACCCTTTTATACCCAATGAATGTGAAATGAAAGTTTCCCAAATCAGCACTAATTTTTGTTCTAGATTTCCACGTTTTCGTATCTCGAATAAAGCTTTATTAAACCGAACTGGCTATAACGAAAAAGTGTTTTGGTATCGTGCCAATGCATAATTACGAAAGGGGTGTGTGTGATGGGTGGATCTTCTGTAAACGATACTAAAGCGTATCTTCAAATCTTAAATAAGTATTTTATGAAGGAGAATCGGAAATAAATTTCTCTATTTGGAAACGCCATTCGAAACCACTTATAAACGTAATTACGGTATAAATTATTTCAAATACCAAACCACGCTACGAACAAGAATGCCACAGAAGAATAATTGTACTTTGGAACACCCACACTTACATCATTTAAATACTTTGTTATCCGCTTATTGAACAGCATTCGATACATGGAATGAAATTATGCAATTATATTACGTGCGGATTGAAACTACACTTTTCAGGTGTAAGGTTTCCGATTGCTCCGGAACAATAGAAAATGAAAACTTTCAATTCGTCTAGTTCGAAGAAAGCCGCACAAGTACCTTCTCCATGATCCGATAATCTTAAAAACGCCGAAAATTTTAAACAAATTCAATTTAAAGACGTGTGCGTGCTTTTAAGCGCGAATATGAATTGCGCGTCTTCATCCCCAATGATTAATTTCATTTCTGGGCGAGCTTTAAATGATCCCTAAAAATGTGGATCTCAATATTTTCCAGACCTTCCCTTTTAAAACCCGCGTCTACATTAATCAAAAGTTCAAAAGCAATAATTTACCCGAATTTCTTATATCGTCAAAGTTTGCGCGTACTCACCTTTAACATTAAATGCACGGGAGGACTTATCGAAGGTGGTTTCTTCTTCTCTTGATGGCACAAACATGATCTTATCCACGGCATAATGGCATTCCACAATTAACGTAAAATATCAAAACATTCCTATAGTCTTAAGTTATTTCTAAAAGCAAAGTCTAGCACTTATTCCTAAAGCTTTCATTTTGACAAGTCTCACTCAAGTCGATATTATAATTTTATGTTTCAAGCGCAATTGCTGAAAAATTCGTGAAGACGAATTGTTGACATTTATGCGTGACGAGCGATTTATTAGCGAAGCAATAAGCAGCCAGCGTAGTACATATCAGCTTTAGCGTACGGAGTCCCGGACGCGACTGACGGATAACCAACAACGCCAACCGGAACTATGAGCTGCAGCCTCCGTACCCTACAGTTCAACCACCGTTAGTTGCTTAATCAAAATAAACGCGGCTAAAGACATTCTGTCCTATCTGAGAATATTGCGCGATTCGCATATTAACTCTAGTATACTTACGCCTTCACTTTACTAACAATAAAGGACGGAGCGGATATGGAATGTTAAACGAAAATTAAAAGGAATTTGACAAAAATGTGACATTCCGCATTCCTGTTCTAATAAATTTTGTCAAAGGGAAACTAACAATGACATTTCTCAGTATTCGTGCCCCAAGATGTTGATTTAGGAAGGGTTGTTAGTACAACCTATAATTGCTAAATGATAATGAAAAACCTTGCTACTGAATAGCAAAGTACAAGGTGAACGATAATGACATGTTTAACAATTTATGGAGAGTAACTTTGTTAGCGTTAACTTTTTTCCAACATTTAAAGGAAAGATTCAGAAAGTTTACACGGATATTGTTATGGTAATTGGCTATGCGCCTGTGTCTGAATTCTACTACATATACCTTTATTAGGTACCTACCCTTCAAGGTGTAAGAAGTTCAGAACTGACACATGGATCCTCTTAGTTTTCTTTACATTAAAATAGTGCACCAATGTCGTACCCCTTCGCATCCCTACAAGTAAACTATATCGCTCGACCCAAATAACTCGCGTCCGGAAAGTTTGCACGCAGACAATTCCTACCTAAGCATGTCGTTCCCTGGACAATTTCGCACCCCAATAATGAGCATCTGCAGAGTTCGTGTGCGGTCAACTCGCTAAGTTATTAAATAGTTGCGTTATTTATAAAAAAATCTTGAGCGCATATGTTACAGTGTCTGAAAAAATGTTGTATGCAGAGCTTCCTTTAAAAGAACATACATACCATTTCCCATGTGTCCTGTTAAATTGACACATCAATGCATTAGGCAATTTCAATATTATTCATAAATGCTAAAATGTCCACAGAGGAAGAAAAATGTTGATTGCGAATTGGTAAAGCAATCTGGTTCCAAACAGTTTAAGAAAAAGCACGTGACGTCATGACGTGTACAGGAACAAATTTTCTGAAAGAACGATGTCAGCGTTTATAGTCCAATCAAATTACGGTTTGGGCTGGATGTTGTCACTTCACTCAACGACACCAAGCCTATCCTATGTAAAAAAATCCGCTGATTCCGAAAATCATAGTCCCCCTGGCCGGAAACGCCCGGAACATATTGTTATAAACAAAAAACGAAGAAAAAATGGGAAAATGTCGTGTTTTTTCAGATTTGACTTCAAATATCTCGTTAACTATTGCTCGGAGGGAAAAATGAATAGAAATGAACTTGTTTAGAATAAAATTTTCTATAAGATACAGTTGGTCCGGAACGCTCATTTTCAACTGTTATTGTTATTTATGGAAAAATGTAAAAAAGTAATCTCGAAAATTAACACTTTGTTATTACTATGTAAAATTCATTCGATCTTTTTGAAAATCCGTATTTAGTAACTTCTTTTGATAACAAAACAATATGACAAACCAGATCACCGTAGGTTTCATACTCATTGATTAATTAAATAAACAAGTAGAAAAAGAGATGCTTTGTCTTTCAAACTGGGGGAGTACAAGAGTGTTCCCAATTTTTTTATACATAGTGGAACCGTAAAACAATCTTTTCCAATAATTGTCCCGATCATTTTTGCAAATCAACGGACTGTGGAATTTTTTTAGTTAACTAACAAATCGAAGAGCTTTCGAGATTTAACAAGAAAAGTAACTCTATAATCGGCCCTTGGCACTCGGATTAATAAAAATCATTCATTTTGGTGAAATAGAAGCATGAAAAAAGTTCACGCAATAAAGAATCGATCGGTGCGATCCGATTTGCAAAATCATTTTTGGTTGTTTCGAAAACTGGCTTCAAAGTCAAAAACTGATTTCTCGTGAACTATTAATCGGATTTGGACGTATTTTTTTTTAATGTACGGCTTTCCGAGAGCTTTACATTCGCCTATTATAGAGTTATATTTTTTTTGGTTATATTTCGGGAGTTATTCCATTTGTTAACTAAGAAAATGCTTCGGATTTTGAAAAAAAAATTGCACAGTCCGTCGATTTGCAGGAATCATCGGAACAATTATTGGAAAAGATTGTTTTAGGGTTATAATATGTATAAAAAAATTGAGAACACTCTTGTACTCCCCAAGTTTGAAAGACAAAGCCTCTCTTTTTCTACTTGTTTATCTAATTAATCAATGAGTATGAAACCTACGGTGATCTGGTTTGTCATATTGTTTTGTTATCAAAAGTAGTTACTAAATACGGATTTTCAAAAAGATTGAATGAATTTTACTTAACAATAACAAAGTGTTAATTATAGAGATTACTGTTTTTACATTTTTCCCTAAAAAACAATAACAGTTGAAAATGAGCGTTCCGGACCAACTGTATCTTATAGAAAATTGGAGATATTGGCAGTCAAATGTGAAAAAACACGAAATTTTCCCATTTTTTCTTCGTTTTTTGTTTATAACAATATGTTCCGGGCGTTTCCGGCCGGGGGGACTATGATTTTCCGATTCAGTGGATTTTTTTTACATAGAATACGCTTGGTTTCGTTCAGTGAAATCCAACATCCAGTTTATACTACTTTTAGAGCTAATTTGACTGGACTATTAATGCTATCCGCCTACTTGTGAACCTTTAGGCTTTAAAGATTTTTTATTAAATTTACAAATTTTCCGGTATAGAAAATTTTATACAAGTACCGCTTCATAAGGAAAGAGAACGGAACTAATATGCGAAAAAATAAAGCATTTTAAGATAAGAAACGAGTGTTCAAGCAGATAAGAGTCGAAAAGTTATAGTGTTGTCGGTTCTAAAAACCGTCGTGACGAAGGATGAGGGACCGTGTTTCTGCTATATCGTAAACGATTTACAAAATGCGCAGTTCCACATTAACAGTCTTTGTCCGAAAAAATTAGTTACTTCAGCCAAATTCGTTTTCAGCAATTTAACAAAAAAATCCGTCCACAAGAAAGTTAGCACTGCGCATGCACAACCTATTCTTTGACATGTCATTTCAACTTGATATTATAAGAATCATATTAGCGTATAGAACAGCGATTCTCAACCTTTTTGTAATTGCGACCCCCTATTTTCTGCGTCTGATAACCGCGACCCCCTAGTACTTAATCCTATTGTTAATGCCATTGGGAACCCAGTTAAATGAACTACTCGCTAAACTAAATATTTTTTATTTATTGTTAGCGAGTTGAATACATACAACACTTATGTAATGCCCTTATACGGGGTGTCAATTTTAAAACTATGCAGTCGGCCATATTTTCCAAACTAAAGAAGATATTGAAAATCGCGTTTCGGGGGGGTATCCAGGGTGAACCAGAATAACGTTATGAATGACAAACCCCCACCGCCCCTTAACTCCCCAGCCCCACTCTTCAAAAATCCTAAATGGCAACCCCACACTTGTGACACATCGTTGGAAAGCTACTGGAAAATGCTTACCAGTGGTTCCCATATTGATTAAGACAATTTAACAAAAAAAAAATAAATGTTGACATTGAACGATTTATGTTGTTAATTCTTTAGCACTTCCAGATTTCGTTAAAAATCCAAACAGATTTGATTGCTTGCTCATTTTGAAACTAAATAAATTTAAACAGGTATAGAACTTAACAAGTTAAAAAGTAATCGTAAACGATTTACATAAAGCGCATTTCCACTTGCATTCATTTCCCATTTGTAAGATGCAACTTCTTTTAAAATCGTAAAAATCCGGCCACAAATATGAAAGATAGCGTTGCACATGGGCAATCCATTGTTGACGTGCTACTTCAATTTCAGTTTATGAAAAGAATTTCATTTCAATGCTTTTCTAAATAAGAAAGTTGGAACTGCGCATGCGCAAACCTAAATTTTAAAACTAATGTTAGATTTCCCTTTGTTCCAAGCGCCTAAGTATCAAATTTCGCTTCCACATAGTTCCATAGATAAAAAAGTTGGCACTGCGCATGCGCAAAATAAAATTTTGAAACTGGCGCTAGATTTTCCTTTATTCCAAGTGCCTATGTATCACATTTCATTTAAATTCTTCCATAAATAAAAAAAGTTGGCACTGCGCATGCGCAAAGCCAAATTTTGAAACTGGCGTTTGATTTTCCTTTATCCCAAGTGCCTATGTATCAAATTTCGTTTAAATTCTTCCATAAATAAAAAAGTTGGCACTGCGCATGCGCAAAACCAAATTTGAAATTGGCGTTTGATTTTCCTTTATCCCAAGTGCCTATGTATCAAATTTCGTTTAAATTCTTCCATAAATAAAAAAGTTGCCACTGCGCATGCGCAAAACCAAATTTTGAAATTTGCGTTTGATTTTCCTTTATTCCAAGTGCCTATGTATCAAATTTCATTCAAATACTTTTATAAGTAAAAAAGTTTGCAATTCGGCTTATAAATGGGCGAGATGCGAAAAGGGCACTGTGAATTTTGAATCGATTCGATTCAACTTTTGGCATTGCGTATTATATGGCTAAAGCTATGCCCATATTGAATTTCATGCAATTCAGTTCATAACTAACGGAGATGTAAAAGCGATCGAACATTTCTAAACAAAGTTATCGTTCACACGGACAGATAGATGGACAGACAGACAAAGGAACAGACGGAGAGACCAACCGGCAGGCGACAGATAGCAATGCAAAATTATAAACGATCTCTAGGATCGTTAATAAACGGCAAAAGTGTAAAATTATGGAACATGTAAAAAACGGTTTTTTTGTTTTTTTTTACAATAACTTTTTTTGTAAGCGGTACAGAAAAAATTCCTTCCTTGGTACAAGACTCGACACCATAACGAACCAAATAGCGAAAAAAGTAGAACAATAGCTCTTAAGATAAAGAACTAGTAGCGTCGCAAAACGAGCGGACGGACGGACGGACAAAGTGGCCACAATAGCGCATTTTTTTTTGTGGAAATGCGCTAAAAATTGGATTGCGCAAATTCCAAAGCTGGGTGTGCAAATCTGTTCTTTGTAACAAAAATGATACAAGAACCCCATTATTTGGAGGTTTGGTCAGTTTGTGGGTTGTAACTTTTTGGCCCGTTAGTTTACGTAGCTGAACAAACAAGAGCGACCTTTCTTATATCCGTGAGAACATGCGTACCAATTTTCAAAGCGATCCGACGTTTCTGCTCAAAGTTATCGTGCATACGGGAGACGGGCAGGCAGACAGATGGACAGAAAGTTAACAGACACACAGACAGCAGACAGACAGACAATACAAAATTATATCTCCAGGATCGTTAATAAACGGCAAAGGTGTAAAATTATAGTACATGAAAATAGTATATTAAGATACAAGTGTATAATCAAGTTTTTAAAGCACGCGCAACGAGTTTAAGGACACAACGCAAAGCGGAGTGCCTTTAACGTTGCAAGTGCTTTAAAGACCAATTATACACGTGTATCTTATAGTATTTTTTATTATACCTGCAGTATAATTTAAAAATAGGAAATTCAATGAAATCATATTGACGTTATGCTCGAATACATGTCTAATTAAGATGGGCTGGGTGTTCGTAATTTCACGATTGCCATGGAAATGTCACTTGACGTTTGCTTATAAAAATCGTCGTCTTTGTGAATAAAACAATTTCCGTTGAAAAAGATAATACACCGTCCATTAAATCGCTTGTTGTAAAATCTAAACAAACGTTGGTAGGTGTAAAATCTCAATCCAGTTAAAGCCTATTATAAAGAATATGAAAAGTTGTTTCCGTGGATGAATGATAGGAAGTTACTTACGAATAAAGTCTTAAATGCATCGATAATGCTGGCATATATGAAGGAAATGTCAAAGGTATTTAAATCTTCTATCTTTTGGTGCATTCATTCAAAACTTCACTTATTGCTGGGACTAAAAAATGGAACAGATTTGGAAGCATACCCTAAATTATGCGCGTTTGTAAAAGCTTCAACCAAAGAATAGGCCAAAGAAATGTTCTGCATTTACAGAAAGCGACTTAGGAAGATTTTTTATTTCACCCAGATGACAGTTTCAAAAGTCATACTTGAAGTATCGTTACTTAGCAACTTTAAAGCACGTGTGTTTAAAGGCCTTTTTTCGCACGCATTTGAGTGTTTAAAACGGAGATTGTGATTCAGGTATAATAAAAAATTGATTTTTTACTATACCTTTTTAGTAAGAAACGCAGAAAAAATTCCTTCTTTGGTGCAAACTTTGACACCAACACGAAGCAAATAGCGAAAAAAGTAGAACGATAGCTCTTAAGATAAAGATGTAGTAGCGACCGGGCGGACGGGCGGACAAACGTACGGACAAAGTGGTCACAATAGCGCATTTTTTTATATTTTTATGGATATCCACTAAAAATGGGATTGCGTATGGACAAGACAAATTTTTTGAATAGGCATTAATTTTACTATTACTCGTGGTGCCAACATTTTATTTAAATATCAGCCGGGTGATATAAATTTCAATAGTGAATGGTGCGAAGTGTTACCTCTTAAAGCGGAAGCTACAAAAATCGTTTCGTAGCATTTTCGGATTAACGTGCTCTCATCTAAATAAATAGTTACCACGAGGGCGTTGAGGTCCAAGGTGCAAAAAGGCCATTGCGCTATATTTAGAGTGGTTATTTATGTTAAAAAACAAGTTAATCAATCAAAATTGTGAACCTCTTTTGTGTATACGAGGTGTGATTAGAATCAACTGTCGATTGGAGAAAATTTTGACTCATCGATAAATGTAAGTTTGAATTTTTTGCATTGTACAACCATAGTAGTCGATTTATTTTGGATTTTGTATTAAAGAATTACATTCCTGAAGAGGTCAACTCACGGAAGTTTATCCCGTGAACAAATTTATATATTTTACCCAAACCAAAGATATTAGTTACTTTTTTTTCTCATTAATTATGAAGTAGAATTCTAAATTCCGTAATACCACGCATCTATGGGTACTGTGCACATTTTAAATAATTGAAAGTAATGTGACTTAATATATGCCTACATTACACGTAAGAAGGCTACAGCGTAATATGCGTAGAGGATTAATTTAAAGTCTGCATGAGGGACCAACACTGGCTTCCTGGCGCACTAATACCTGCAATTAATAGAATATGAATAGTGGGGATGCGTGGTCTTTCGCCTTCTTATGTGCCGGGTACAGTAGTTAGTTGTAGAATCACATTGTGCACATTTTAAATCATTTGAAGACTTGCGGCGTAAGAAATGTCGTTTCAGAATATGTTGAAGATTTGTTGCAAAATTGCAGTGTGACACTTTAAATCCTTTGAAGTATTGCATATTTTTAAGCAGTTATTGGTAATTTTTACACACTAGGTTATTTACAGTTAATCAAAATTGGACATAACCTTTTTTGCATAGTTATCAAATTACGTGACTTTTTTTGTCAAAAAATCGTATGGAAAGTGGTACTTTTTTCAACATTTTTTCTATGCGCTTCAATGGAGTTTAGTCCTGTCTATAAACAATAGCGTCCATTTTTGAGTGACAGTAAATCGCGAATATCAATATTCAATTGTGGGTTATTATGGATCACTATGCAAAAAAATTTCGTGTACAACACGTGTTGAAAGTGTCTTTTTTCCATGAACTTGCCTGATTAACTCGGGCTTCGCCCTCATTAGTCAAATTGTAAATTCATGAAAAAAAGTATCACTTTCAAAACTAGTTGTACAAATAACTATTTTTGCATAGTTATCAAATTACCGAACTTTTTTGTCAAAAAATCGTATGGAAAGTGGTACTTTTTTCACGATTTTTACTATGTGTTTCCCTGGCGTTTAGTTCTGTCTATGAACAACAGCTCAATTTTTGAGTGACAGTAAATCGCGAATGTCAATGCTATTATTCAATTATGGGCTATTAAGGGCCACTATGCAAAAAAATGTCCTGCACAACACGTGTTAATAGTGTCGTTTTTCCATGAATTTGTAGTGTGATTAAAGAGGGCGAAGCCCGAGTTAATCAAGCAAAAAAAGTTTCACTTTCAAAAACTAGTTTCGATTTAAACACCCCGCGGTAATACACAAGTGATTGATGTGACTGCGCCCGCGGCTAAACGCGAATTTTAACCCACAAAATAAAATCCACCCTACGGTAATTTTCAGATGGTTGACTTGACTTCGCTTACGTTTCAACGCGCTTTTGTGACGGTTCTCCCAGACAACTTTCCACTAATTTTACTTTTTATTGACACCCATCGTGTTACGCAAACCTTCTCCACTAACAAACTAATTATGCACAACCTATCAGATTCGTTGACGGCAATAAATCAATTCAACGTGGTGCAATTTCCCGTTGATGTTGCAAATCCCACACCACTCAGCAACTCAAATAACGACGACTGCAAAATAAACAAAATCGTTCCTGTAAACTGAACTAATCACGCCATATCCCACGACTCAATAGCGCCTTAAATTTTCCAACGCATTCAAAAAGTCAGGATCGTATTTAAGGACCACTCGCCCGCGTAACACAACGAAAAAATGAAATCCTGTCACTGCTATCGTCTTCCTCATAGCGTCGTCTTCTACGTAGTTTTAAATAATCATTTCTGGTCAGTCGTTTTGTACGAGAACTAACAGCTCTCAGTATACTACAACAATCGTAAGAGTATACAAGGTATGTTGATTCTACAATCAACCACACTTCTTTCTTACAAATTTGGACTTTAACATTGAAACTACAGTAGCTGATTACCGTAGTACAAAGAATAGTGTAACGTGATTTATAAATTCGGGTTCGATTTATATCAATATTGTTGTGTTATTTTGTTTTAGTTGTAACTTGAAAGAAATTATAGAGCGTCTGGATGTGACAATTTTGTTTAGTTCAATTAATTAACCGGGGGGGGTTATTAATAATTTGAGACACAGGATTGCGTAAATTTCATGTTATAGTTTTGGTTCAATTTCTTAGAAGTGTTCTGTTTTTATTTTATTCCTAGAATTTTTTTCGATGTAAATTTCTTTTTAAATTTTATTTGCCGTTAACGAGGTATAGCGCGAAGTAGAGATAAGGTTCTTCGCAGAATTGCCGGGCGTACGTGCCGTTTAGCAAGAAGTTGAAAAATCGACGCTTCGCGTGATTGGCGGACGGGGTGTGGAAGAAAGGAGAAGGGCTTTTGGCTTAAATAGAAAATTTTTGAAGAGAGCGGGGCTTTTTGGTCGTTACAAAGCCAACCGGCGCTTCTTCGGTTACGTTATTTTTGAATTTTGTGGAAATTTTTTTGCGTAGTGGATCCAGGTTTAATTAGAATTTTTTGTGTCTGCCGTTTTAAGAAGAATTATTGAGAAGTTTAAGAAGTTTGTCGTCGTCCTGTTTTTTTTTATTTTTGCGGAAACACGGAAGTTTTGAAAATAATTGTGGGTACCCGAAGAGAGAAGACGTCGGTGTTTGAGTGTTTGGTTTGCGTGATTGTGTACGGATACCTCTTTTTATCGGAGTACGTTATTCGGACTAATTTTAAAAGTAAGTAGTAGTTAGTGGTTTGTTTTGTCATGTTTTTTTTGTAATGTTTGAGTAATTTTTTTTTTGTGTGTCATTTATCTGTTTAAAATTGTAACAATTTGTAAAACAGAAATTTACGCAATTTTTTGTTTGAAATTAAACCAGTCATTGCAATCCAGGTTTTGTTTATTAGAGTCAAGGAGAGGTAATTGTCGGCGTCTCTTACTTTGTTTCAAGTTGATTAAATCTGGGGGTAAAGTTTCATATTGGAATTTAAGGATTTGGTTAAGCCACCTATTTATGTCATTGTTGGAATGCTGTGGGGTGGCAGAATCCAGCTGGACCTTGAGATGCGGGTAAAATTTTGTTTTCATTTTAATTTCAACTGAGCTAGCTAGAGGTAAATCGTGGGATTCCCAGAAGTGAAGGTTAGGTCTCACAACAATATTTATTAAACAAAACTAAAACACTATAAAAACCGTACAATTTATATCGATTATTTATATAACACACTTCGCAATTTATATTTCCGCGCTCTATGTTTCATCTGTACTCGATCTCGTTCGGTAGTAGACTAAACTGTGATGTTCGGTCCGCAACCATTTATACACGCAAGCAATGTAAATCCAGAACACTCCCGGATAGTCTCGAATATTTCTATACAAATCCCACTATCGCGCGCGTAGAAAATTCCAGAGCGCCAAAGGCGACGTCATGTCTGGAGCGTTTCCGTTACACTGCCCCCTTCTTAATTCTGGACGTCTCGTTCAGAAACTGCGTTAGTATTACTTTTTAATGCCTCGTGTCGGAATCTGCAGTCAGAGCCTGCTCGACAAACACCTTTCTTGAAAAAGTAACAGTCCACAGTTTTGCGGAGGGTCGTCCCCTGTGGGTTGAAGCAGCATACTATAATTCGAACGCTAGTGTTTCTAAAAATCACTTCGATCATGGTTCGCACTATCTTCCAGTCCAACCCATCTAAACCACATCCAATCTTCGGGATCGACAAGCTATTTATGTCATAGTATGCCATGAGTTTCTTTAAGCTTTTTAAAGCAGACCAGAGGTTTTCATAGGTGGGTTTGCCTTCTGACGTTTTCTTTGAAACCAAGTAGAACAAAGAGCGTTGACTATCTTCCAAGCGCAGTACTTTACCCACTCGTGGTCTTTGCTTTAATAACTCGTCTATTCTTCCAAATCTTTTCCGGAATACGGAAGCTATACCTTTACCCATGCGAAGGTCTTCGGCGACACAATGGGCGATGGAAACGTTAAGCGGAAGCTCAAAAATATTTTGGCAAATTTCCTGAGTAACGCCAAATCGAGCTTTCTTCCGCTGGGCGTAATTTGACATGAAATCGTTAAAGTTTGGCTCGATCCCAAAGCTGCGTTCCTCTTCTCGAATACCTCTAACTTCTTCGTTGTTGTTGGATCCGGCATATCGTGCGAGTCAATTAATGTGGACATCTTTCGGTTTCCGGTGGTTCATTCTGATACGATATATCACGTCATTTATTTTCTTGATCGCTGGCAATCTGAATATGTCTTCTAGCCAAGTCGTGAATGTCGTTCATTTTCGCCTTTAGTTGATCAACATAATTTTCATCTGCGACATATTCTTCATGGGGTTTACGCCCAAACTCGAGATCGCATGGAAGGCGTAGTTCACGACCCAACATAAGGCAGGCAGGAGTCTGACCCGTGGTCTCGTTGACGGCTGATCGATATGCCATAAGGAACAGGTGGAGGTACTGATCCCAATTTTTCTGATGTTCTGCCACGACTTTTGAAAGATATTTACCCATCGTTCGATTCATTCTCTCCACCATTCCATCTGACTGAGGATGCAAAGGTGTTATTCTGGTTTTATTGGCTCCTACCAATCGACAAACATCTTGGAACAAAGCCGATTCAAAGTTCCTTCCTTGGTCTGAATGGATTTCTATAGGAACACCAAACGTGTAAAGAACTCCTTTACCAACACTTCTGCAACTGTTGCTGCCTCTTGGTTTGGAATAGCGTAAGTTTCAGTTCACTTTGTGAAATAATCCATAGCCACTAGGATATATTTATTTCCGCCATCTGTCTCGGGAGACGGTCCTGCGATATCGATAGCAACTCGTTCCATCGGACTACCAACGTTATACTGCCTCATGGGTGCCTTCTTCTTGGAAACTGGTCCGTTTCCAGTAGCACATAACTCACATTTTTGACACCATCGCCGGACATCTTCTTTACGGTTGACCCAATAGAATCGCTCACGTACCCTTTGCAACGTTTTCGTAATACCAAAGTGTCCTCCGGAAGCGCCGTCATGCAATTTTCGCAATACTTCCGACACTTTGCTTCTAGGTACTACTAAT
This sequence comes from Photinus pyralis, assembly GCF_008802855.1. Classification (NCBI taxonomy): domain Eukaryota; kingdom Metazoa; phylum Arthropoda; class Insecta; order Coleoptera; family Lampyridae; genus Photinus; species Photinus pyralis. Next base: position 5,604,322 of record NW_022170596.1, read on the forward strand.
TGCAGCGTCGATTCGGTGCCATCTTCACTTTCAAAGGTCCTATACAACAGGTTGTCTTTCAGAGTCAGGCTATTCCATTGGCCCCAATAACTCTTTACTTCAGGACTTGTGGCACTAATGTCTTGCCAGTCTGGTCTTTGTCCGTGGCGCATCCAATTCAGACCATTTTTTATACTTGGGTCGTTTTCTTGGGCCGTTTTGATTTCGCTTGGCTTCCACTCCTCACTCTCTACAGTTGTTCGTCGCAGATGGCCAATCTTGTCTTCTATTTTAGAACAATGTGTGCAGTTGTCCTTGCACGGTCTTCTTGACAAAGCGTCTGCATTATGGTGAACTTTTCCAGCCCTGTGTTCAATGTCGTAGTCATATTCCTGAAGACGTTCTAACCATCTTGCCACCTGTCCTTCTGGGTTTCGGAACTGCAAGAGCCACTTTAGCGCTGCGTGATCTGTCCTTATCAGGAACTTGCGGCCGTAAAGGTACTTATGGAAATGTTCGCATGCCTTTACGTGTGGTAAAGGCTTTACCACACCCAGGAGCTCTCGCCTAGTCACACAATAATTCCTCTCATGTTTCGACAGTACTTTGCTGAAATAGGCAATGACTCTTTCCTGTCCGTCTTGCAATTGAGAGAGAACAGCTCCAATGGCGGTGTTACTGGCATCGGTATCTAGCACAAACTTTCCTTCATTTCTGGGGTTGCCAAGGATAGGTGCGCTAGTAAGAGCTTGCCGGAGATGTTCGAAAGCTCTTTGACAGTCTTCACTCCATTCGTACTCATTGCCCTCTTCTGTCAACTTTATTAATGGTATGGCAATGTTGGCAAATCCTTTCACGAATCGTCTATAATAGGTGCACAAACCGAGGAAACTTCGAATCTCGTGCTTGTTCTCAGGAATCGGCCACTCTCGAATCGCTATAATCTTCTCTGGGTCAGCTGTAACACTATCACGAGATACGATGTGCCCCAAATATTTAACTTCTTTTTGGAACATAAAGCATTTCTTGGGACTTAGTTTTAAATTGGCCTCTCGTAATCGTCCAAACACCTCTCTCAGATTCTTTAGGTGTTCTTCAAAAGTTTTTCCTATGACAATTACATCATCCAAATATACCAGACATGTCTGCCACGTTAGTCCCCTTAGAACTGCTTCCATAAGTCTCTCAAACGTCGCGGGGGCATTACACAATCCGAAAGGCATTACTGTGAATTGCCAAAGTCCAGAGCCTATACAAAACGCGGTCTTCTCTCGGTCTGTCGATTCCATCCCCACTTGCCAATAACCACTCTTTAGATCGAGTGTGGAAAACCATTGGGCTCCAGATAGAGTGTCCAAGGTGTCGTCTATTCTTGGCAGTGGATAGCTATCTTTCTTGGTGACCGAATTTAACAGACGGTAGTCAACGCAAAATCTTGTGGAGCCATCCTTCTTCTTTACAAGCACTATCGGTGATGACCAAGGACTATTCAATGGCTCGATGACACCTTGTTTTCTCATGTCTCTAATAATCTCCTCCGCTTCGTCTCGTTTAGCCAATGGGAGTTGCCTTGGCTGTTGTCTAATCGGTTGGGAATTGCCAGTATTTATTTTATGGGTGACTATGCTTGTCTTTCCCTTGTCCGGTCGTTTACCGCGAACACATCTCGGAATTCCACAAGCATATTTTTCACCTTTTGTCGTTGTCTATTGTCCAAATCTGGGGTGTTTTTAATGACCATATCTATCAGCTCTCTTGGATACTTTCCTTTAGATAAATTTTCCGATCTCACAGAGCGAATAGCCGAGATGGGCACACACTGTCCAACTACAGTTCGTTTGCTTAGCTTAACAGGACTATCTTTCAAATTCATAATTCGAATCGGAACGCCATTTTGAACTTTTACCAGAGCCCTAGCCACTAGAAATTCCTTTTCGTTTAGTGCTTCGACTATCCGTAGGCTTCCCTGGCGACAATATCCATCTAAAGTGGTCATTATAATTTTTTCACTAAGTCCGGGTATAATGATGTCATGAGTGGTTAACAGGCGGATGACATCTTCTTTGTCTTCATGGAAAGGGAGTTCTTCATCGCCGACCTTTAACACGCCCTTTTTCACGTCTAACACAGCTCCGAGTTTCTTAACAAGATCCATCCCCAAGATGAATTGATCAGAAATATCAGCAATTAGCACCTGGTGATTGATGGTGGTCTTTCCGATGGTGACAGACATTTGTATTTCTCCGTGCGTTTTTAGTCTTTCACCAGTTGCTGTTTTTAACTGCACGGTCGAAGATGAGATCCGAGAATGATTATTCAATAACTCTGGTCTTGCAATAGTTCTTGTTGCACCTGTGTCTACTAGCAAGGATCTGTCTTCTCCATTAACTCGGCCGTCGATGTACAAACTCAGAACTTTTCCAGACGACGAAATGTTTACAGTGAAGATCGGGGCTTTGTTCCTGCAGGTCGAGGATAGCCCCTTCCTGTCGACCTTTCTTAGTTTTCCGACTGCTGTAATGGTTTTTTGGCAGTTGCGGCGAACGTGTCCAATCTCGCCGCAATTCCAACATCGTGGTTCACGTTTCTTTGCCAGTGACTGTATTGCTTTATTGACCTTTTCTTCCATTACTTTACTGACCTTTTCTTCCACTACTTTACTGACCTTTTCTTCAAAACTTTCAGAGCCACCTTCCTCTTCGATGGTTCTTACCCGGCTCTCACTGCGAGGTTCCACCATACGTACTCGCGCACTTCCATGACTAGCTTTCTTGGCGGCTTCGAATTCTAACGCATGGGCCAAAGCTTTCTCAAGTTTGTCGTGCCTAGCCAGTCTCAAAGCCTGCTGGGCATCTCCATCACGAACGGCATCGATAAATGTTTGTACAGCCAGTTGATCAAGAAAGCTCTCCGGTACCGTAGGGTATGCCAATCGAATCAGTCTAGCGATGTCCGCTTCAAGTTCCTGCAAACTTTCTCCAGGTTTCTGCATTCGGTTCTTGACTTGGGCAAAGTAAACTTGCTGAAGGTGTTTATCGCCATATCGCATTTCGAGTCGCGCTACTATTTGTTGGAAGTTCTGTTGATCCTCGGGGATGGTCCGCAACACATCCAGACCATCTCCTCTCAGAGCAAGAATCAGGGCTGTAGTTTTGTCTTGAAGAGTCCATTTGTTTGCCGCAGCTGCTGCTTCAAACTGTCGAACGTACGTGGTCCAAGGAATCTTACCATCAAAAGTAGGTGGCTTTACTCGGGCTTGCTGAACGTCGCCTTTTACTCTTGTATTTGTTTCTGGGTCGACCTTCTTGTAATGAGTAGACTGTGGCACCTCAAGAAGACGGTCCATCAGTAATTCATCTGGGGCACTACTAGTACGCTCTTCCGTAGTCAGTCGCAAAAATTGCTCGCGCAGCTCTTCATACTTGTGCTCAATCTCGACGAATGTTGCTTTAAATGTTTTGGAAACTTCCGTAATTCTATCTTCAACTTTTTCTTCAATTGATTTAGAGACTTCTTCGATAATCTTTCTAGAATTTTCTTCCATCTTCTCGAACTTCTCTTGAATATTTCTAGAATTTTCTTCCATTTTCTCGAACTTCTCTTCAAAATTTCTACAATTTTCTTCCATCTTTTCTTCAAAATTTCTAGCATTTTCTTCCAACTTCTCTTGGTTGCTTTTCATTTCTTGTTGCAACACCTGTTGGCCATTTTGGATTTGCTGGAGCAAATTGAGCATGGTTTCTTCCATTTTAGCCGCAGCAGATCTTGTTATAGGCATACACAAGCAGAAGCACTTAATTTAATCTTACTTTTAATTAATTTAATTAATCCCACACCTGACACCAATGTAACGTGATTTATAAATTCGGGTTCGATTTATATCAATATTTATTAAACAAAACTAAAACACTATAAAAACTGTACAATTTGTATCGATTATTTATATCACACACTTCGCAATTTATATTTCCGCGCTCTATGTTTCATCTGTACTCGATCTCGTTCGGTAGTAGACTAAACTGTGATGTTCGGTCCGCAACCATTTATACACGCAAGCAATGTAAGTCCAGAACACTCCCGGATAGTCTCGAATATTTCTATACAAATCCCACTATCGCGCGCGTAGAAAATTCCAGAGCGCCAAATGCGACGTCATGTCTGGAGCGTTTCCGTTACAATAGTTTATCTATATCACAGAAATAAGTGCCTTCTTGAGTGCTTGTTCCCCCCAAGAATAATACCTTAAAGTAAAGTGGCTAATATTGTGTTATGTTAATGCATGATTAATTTGTTCAGCTTTGATTACGTATACTTCGCCCTTGATTTTACTGCCTGTTATTCATTTATTTATTTGTTATTTTTTTATCTCTTTCGTTTCGACCCTTTATAGCAGACCCATACCGCAACAACAAAGGACGCTTTGGACCGCTTCAAAATTATCGCTAGGTGAGCTGCTCATTCCGACGCTGTATACATTTGCATTCTGCACACATTTGTGTTTTACTTCCGGAAATATATTTGAAGTACACTTGACGAATCACGATGCTAGAATTATTTTCAGCTAATGTGCACCTTCAATGCGCACAGCATTTCCATCAGATTTTCATTTTATTAAACCTCACAAGAAAAGCGGTTTTATCTAAAACATAAATGAAAAACCAGCGTTCGTAACTATAAAACCCGTGTTAAGGTAATTAAGCTCATATTTTGTGTAAAGAATTTTGTAATATAGCGAAGTTACGAGTTAGGTAGCAGTGCGGAGTTTTTCATTTACGCTAGTACTACCTTTAGCATACCTGTGTAGATATATAAGCTCTATAGTGTAGCCCTTTAAAATAAATTACAGTAAAAGCTCCTATTACTTATTCGTGACCAAATTTCGTGATCAGGTCCAAATCCGAATTAAATGTTCTTGTCGTCAAGTTTGGCGGTTATAACGGCCGTTTAATAATTAATGTGCTGGTGGTTTTCGGCTGTTGTATCTCTTTAAGGCCCTTGACAGTTTCGCGTGGTTTGATGGATCTTATTTCCTGCATGTATTAGTCTTTTATCACAAAATGCAAAGTCGACATTGCTACTATAAAAAAATATGAATTTAATTATCCTCCTTGCACTAATTCCTGCTTAGACTATACACAGAATGTAAATAGGTATTGCAATTAACTCAAGGGAGTTTTCGGCGTTCCATATCCTCATATTCAAAGTGTTTATGTACTCATACTTCTGGAACGATGCTTCATTGGTAAAAATTGTTTTGCTAGAGCGGGGGTGCTCAAACGGTCCATCACGAATGCTTTTTGAGTCGATCTCGTGAAATATTTTGATTTTCAGAGCAGGCCTACACCTACTTTCGACGACGCAAACATTCAAATCTTTTCCTTAAGATTTCTGGATAATCTGGTCGAGTAGGTATGATTCTGAATTCCAAAACGAGCAAAATAAAACTTTTGAAACGAACCAGAAGCTTTAAGGCGAAATTTTAAAGTGATACTTATTTGCCACGGAGAGGACACCTTATCATTTCTGTTTGTGATCTATCACAAGTTTTTTTGGACTGCAAACCGGAGTAAACACAATAATCTTTAAGGCACTTCAAAAACCACTAGATTGTACAATGTCTTTAGAACATTCGGTATCTGCCTTCACTGATGGCAGATAATGAGAAGTGAGAAGATCTACAACGTACTGAAGAACTTTACAATATATCTTGTATTAATTATTATAGGTGGTATTCTGGAGATGCTAGCTGTAAAGTCTTGTAAAACGTCAGCGTCACGAACAGCTCTCAAGCTCGGCCGACTTAATCTCTATAGACTGGTACTCTTATAACACCTTGTTTTGACTCGCATACAAAAAATCACTCGACATAAGGTGGTGGTAGATGTGAAGTATCTATAACGATGCAGGATAAACCAAATCTCATTTGTTATTTTCCTAGCATTTACTGTTACGTAATAACTAGTGCCCGAGTGCCGGAAATTCGCCGTCCGCGACTGCCGCGAGTAGCAAGTCTTAAACAGTAATATCTGGCCTAAGGGTCTCGTAAAAAGTTTTCACAATCTCATCTTCCTCGCGTAGTAAGTTGGCTTTTCCATAAACATACGTCAAACTTAACTTTTACCAATGTGGAATGACTCTAGTAACTCTAGTAACAACGATACGAATTTGAGTACGTAAAATTACACCACATCCTTGTCTTCAGTGCTTGATTAAACCTTTCAACAACTATAGTTTTAACTAACGTTGAAATTGTGCATTTTGCGAAAATGACTATGACTTTTCTGAAACAAATTCTGTGCATTTTCCGTTATTCCCTTCTGTCTTTCGTTTTGAGAGTAGCATCTTCCGGGACCTCGTTTCCGAAATATGCGCATTTAAAGTTCTTGCACCATCGACGGATACGTTTCACGAATTCACTTCAGCTGCAGCTTTCGATATTTAATCCCCTGCGACTGCACGTAATTATAGCGTTTCTTGTTTAAGATTAAGATTTTTACCACATGCTGTATAGGGATTGAGTAGTAATACACAGTACACAGACCGATCTGTTCTTGTAACGTTGTTTAAATTCTTACGCCATGTGTGGATTTCCTCTGAAAATCTGTTTAGTTTAGATGTACATATGTAGTTAGTTCTTTATCTTCCCGCTAGAGGTCGTGCAGTTGTTTCAACTATTACCTGTCCAGAACACATTCGATCATTACTTGTAACGCCATATTTTTTCTTTAAGCGTTTTTAATGGCTGTATGAAATTTGGTGAAGTGTTTCTCTTATGATTTGTTGTCTACGCTTCGCTAACGCTTTTACGTATAAGTATATTTACCAGTTCTAAAACCGTTTGCGGTATGTACCTACAATTACCTATTACTTTGACTTTGAATAATGATTTTTAGGCTTTTTAACTTTGGAAATGTATATGTTTTCGTGTGTGGGTACAAAGTTACGAGTTTCGTCCAAAGCCAAAAGATAACTCCGTCGCATCAAGTGATGATTGTCCCGTACTCGACTAATCAGTAGATTCAGGAAAAGTCTCGGATTCTGTCGAGACATGGTACTTACTTAATACTGCGCAAGGGTTTTGTTAATTCGAATATAAAATTTTCGCGCATATCCCGTGATAGTATTACAAGCATGTTACGACGCTTATTATTCAGGAAGTTTACGTTTGCGACACGAGCAAGCTAGCGAGCGAGCGGAGCAAGGGATTCCGGGTGAATAGGGGATATTTGTGTTTTACATATGGCGTTATACGGTTATCATTCCCAATGTTTCCGATGGTTGCATGGATTGCGAAATCTATGAATTTTTTTACTTCTGACTTACATCTTCTTCATTATTGTTTACCTAATTATTGCTATCTATACCGATATCCTGTGTGAAAACCTACGCAGGATTGGGATTTTTTATTATTGCACAAGGAAGTTCCTTTGGAAATTTCCACCGCCATCTTAAAGTAAGGTTGACATTGGTAGACATTACGTGATACATTACTAACCCACTTCGTAAAATTTACACCTGGAAGTTAGTTTGAATACTTTTTATTCTTCATATTAGCTTTGTTATATGGAGATATTTAGTTACCTGTGCATTGTAAATTAGTGTTTGAAGTTACCGAGACCTATTCCGAAACTGATATATCTATACGATTTCTATTTACACAACTTGTGTCATTGCAAAGCATTTATTCGGGTTAGTTTATTTACATTTTGAATTAATTAGTTCATAGTTGTTGTATAGAAACTTAGTTATTTGTGCATCGTAAAGCAGTTTTGTTGAACTTAACGTTTCGCGTATACTTTTTATATACCACCGATTTGTACCGATGATTCGTTGTGGATCAAAATTATGATATTGTTTTGTTAACGTAAATTGAATTATTGGTTCTTATTAAGTGTTAATTACGATTTTAGTATTCGGGTTACCTGATTAGTGTCAAACGTTAGATATTGCTATCGCAATATTTATATGCTGCGCTATTTACAATTCATCTTCTTTGTTTGTCTTATTATCTGTTACAGATAAGGCAGAAAAGTGCCCTTCTGAGCCCGAAAAAGTTGCTACCGATGGTTCAGAATGTAATATTTTTATTTTCGACGACTCCTTGATATAACCTATTATTACACTTTTGCATATTGGTTTTCGATACAATCGAATTGTAACTATTGTTTTCTGCGGAAGCCTGTTTTGATATTGATTTTTCACTAACTACGAGTTTATTTTTTTTATTGTGATAAATATAAACTTGAAATTTCAGATCTAGATATTAATGTGTCGTATTAATATTTTGAGATCATTTGTTAAATCACCCTCGATTGTGACAACAATTATTGTATGTTTTACCCTGCCAATTATTTTATTTCTGTACCTTAGACCAGAGCAAGGATTTCATAGTCTGTCTTGTTCCCCTTTTCGGTAGGTATGCATTATTCCTTTTCTTTTGAAATTTGTTAAAGACAAATTGACGCCTATTCCGTTTACTATATTTCCATTTTTCATTTTGGCTAGTGTATGAGAACCCATTATTTATTTACCCCGACCCACCTCTACTTTGCCTGAGCTTACCGTGTGCTTATGTCTAGGTAATTTTGTTACGCTTGCTCAAAGTGAAAGTAACAACCTTGGATTTCTCTTTTAGAGGACCGCCTTGTCTAGACCTTTTACATTTCCCATGAAAGAGTACCCTCTTCTGACATTCCGGTTTCAAGGCATCCAGATTTGAAGTTTTTCATCCATCAACAGATACGTTTACCAGAATATCTTTTTCTCTTTGAGCGTTTTCTTTTCTGACACGTTCTGAGCATACGAATTTAAAGTGTTTGCTTAATCGATGGATCATCATCATCATTAGTTTTCTGTTAATGCAGGTCCTTGCTCGGTATTCTCGACGGCTCTCTATCCTCTACTCTTGTCTTTACTCCTCCTTCTTTCTCCTACAGGTCGTCAACCAATTTCCCCGATCTTCCTCTTTTCCTTTCTCCCTGAACAGTTCCTTCAACTAACAGTCATTTCTTAGTACCTGTCCAATCCAGTTCATTTTCGTTCTGATTATGATTTTGAACATGCATCTTTCCTCTCCAATTCTATTTAATACTTCTGCATTACTTATCTTATCAGTTCATTTGATGTTCATCATTCTTCTCCATATCCACACTTCAAAAGCTTCCAACCTTTTCTGATCTCTTTTCATTGCTGTCCACGTTTCATTATCGTATGTTAGAACACTCCATACAAAACATTTTTCCAATCTCTCTTAACTGAATTTCTATCGGCCAGCGACACAAAATCACCCCCTTACTATTAAATGCTTGTTTTGTCATCGCTGGTGTACGGTTTTCCAACGCTGTCCCATTGCAATTTTCGCATAAATAGCAATGTTTACAATAATTTTTTGCGAATAGGTCATTTATTTTTTTTATTTTTTGGGTTTTAGTTAAGTGGGTGGAGTTTCAGCTAAGGTTGCTATACCAACCGAACCCACTATACATTTATAAATATTCCTGCACGAACCATGATTTAAACCAGGAATCCTCAAGGCCGCTCCCACGCGCCACACGGGATTTAAAAAAAAGTATTTTGGAACAATATAGACCACAGTAAGGGGCTGACCGAGGCCTTAGGGGGCCCTCTACTTAATGAATTTCGGGTTATCGAAAAACATCATCATTTCTATTTCTATTCTTCAGAAAATTATTATTAAAATTATAGGTCTAAGGCAAACGCACTAAGTATAAATACAATGAAAAATATTGAAAAACAGTAGGGTTCAAATTTCAAAAAGCAAAGATTACACAGAAACAGTGAAGCTCGATCTGTACATAGCGGCAGGCGAAAAACCACTGACCTATTTTTAGAACTAGACCTGTGAGAATCAGAGTGACTTTCAACACGTTACCCGGTGCCTTGGGGTGAGTAGCGTAGAATATTGCTTGCACGGTGACTACATGAAAATATAATAATAGAGTTTTCAAGTGTTTTAGAGGAATTTTTTGAAAGAAAGTTCCCTTATGTGATGGTTTTGTCCGTCCGTCTGTTCCTCGTCTAATTCGAAAAGAAACAGCGCAAATCTTCTTAGCATCTTAGCCTTTGATTGTAGTATATAATCAAAGGTCCGAGCCTTCGACCCCGTATGAGTCATGACCGGCTTTATGGCTCAGTGGTAAGAGCGTTGGGTTATAAATCCGGAGGTCGGGTGTTCGAACCTGGGTTGAGGTGAATTTTTCATCTGTGGCGGAGATGTAAATTACCTTAGACCAGTCCCGAGCATTCTACCGGCTACTCCGAATTAGGTTTTCCTGCAGTTTTCCTAATTCGTAATGTAAATACCGGAGTAGTATAGACCAACTTAAAGGGGTAGTATACCCAAAATCAAAAAAATTGTAGAAGAAAATCTAAGAACAAAATTTCAAACCGGAGTTTTCTACGATGAGTAGTTTTCAAATTATTAACGATGAAAGTTTGAAAGACAGAACATGTGACGTCATCCCGACATCGTGGGTGCGGCGGCACGGATCCAAGCAGTCCGAACGCGTCAGTTCTTTCATATTCTATTTCGATTTGCTTTGAAAAAAAACAAGAAAACCTTACTGAAGTATCATCCGAACATATATCTTCATATATTTGTTAAATTTCTGTACCCAGCTCACATTGGATACCTATGCTTTCAGTAAGCGTTATTGGTTCCATTTGATTCAGTTCTTCTGTTTGATTGTGGCATATGTTTGACGTTGAACTGGTTTCTCCACTACGAAATTGATCGTTTACCCACAATAAGCAATCAGACGCAATCTTACTTTCTTAGATAAGTTGACTGACGTTTTATATAGCTTTATTAGGACCTTTGTTTCCTGTGAGATGTAAAGAAGGGATTGCAGTATTGTTACCCTTCTCAAAAGTTTATGCTGAGGCACAGGGTCCTTTCCTTTCTGTATCTTCCAAAAAAAATTATCATCTTTAAAGTGAGCACTGCAAACGACGTGACTATACTATGATTTAGCGGTTTTTTCTACTTTTCCAGACATTATTTCGACACGGCTCCTTCTTTTCTCGGGGAAAATTTGCAATGTAACATGGGCATTTTTCCAATTATTGTTGCAGCGGAAAACACAAACTTATGAATTTTTGAAAATAAGGCAGATCGCTGACTACCAGTCTCAAATTAACACGCCAAACGTCATCGAATCTATACAGGGTGATTCCTATAGTACCTGCCACCGTTTGGGAGCGTGTAGGTGGTGCGTAGGGGAGTATTTTGGTATAGGACACTTGGGGTCGGAAATCTAAAATAAGGGTGCCAGAGCCAAATTTACCTTCTGGAATTTCGCGCCTGTAGGTAGGCAACCCAACCGGCGGCGGTGCACACGGAGCGATCTCAGGCGGCGATGTGTGGCTGACACTTGATCAGAATTTTGTTTAAACCCACGAAATCCCGTCTGCAACGACGCGTATCAAGTGAATAAACACTATGGCACGTTCTACTAACACGGAATACGCGGACATGCACTTCATGTACGGATTGGCAAATGGTAACGCACGAGCTGCACGACGAGCGTACGTTGAGCGGTATCCAAACCGTCAGTTACCCTGCAGACAGGTCTTTCAAGAAGTTCACTTCCGACTGTGCGAGACAGGGCAATTGCAGGTAAGCTGACGGAGGCTTAACTTTACACACAGATTCGTGATGCACATCGATACTTGGGTCATTTAAGCACCCATTTCGAAAAGTTTGTTTACACCGACCTCCTCCTATTTCGCAGCCCACTAGCGCCCGTGATCGCGATCGCCCGTTGGTAAATGCCTTAGAGGAGGATGTGTTGGAACGTTTCGAGGCAAACCCGCGTACTAGCACTCGACTTGTAGCAGATCAGGTGGGTTGTAGTCAACACACAGTGTGGAACATCGCCAACAACAACAACTTACACCCCTATAAGTTTAAGAAAGTGCAAGAGTTACGGCCGGGTGACCATGAAAGGAGGCTGGAATTCTGCAACTTAGTCGTCCAGGAGGAAGAAGCTAATCCGAACTTTCTGAGGAGAGCGTGCTAGTTACTGACGAGAAAGGATTCTCAAGAGAGGGGACCTTCAATCCTCGTAACAGCCACTACTGGGCGGAGCACAATCCTCATGAAACGTTTACGCGAGGATACCAGGACAAGTTTTCTTTAAACGTTTGGGCTGGCATCCTGGGGGACAACCTACTGGGGCCTTACATCCTCCCTCCGCGTCTAAATGCCCATAATTACCTGATTTTCCTGCGCGAGGTGCTACCAGAACTTTTAATGGATGTTCCAGTGAACTTGTACTGGGACCACTGGTTCCAGCACGATGGGTGCCCTGCTCACTACGGGCGGCAGGTGAGGGAACACTTGGACCAAACCTATCCGGACAGATGGATCGGCCGTGGAGGTGCGGTGGAGTGGCCTGCCCGCTCGCCCGACATCACCCCATTAGATTTTTACTTGTGGGGTGTGATGGAAGCGCACGTCTACGAGACTCCCGTCGAATCCGAAGAGGACTTAATTGCGCGCGTCGTCATGGCCGGAGAGGCTGTTCGCCAGGACATAGGAGTCTTCACGCGAGTTCGAGGGGAGTGGTTGGCTAGATGTAGGAAGTGCATTGAGAACAACGGTGGCCACGTTGAACACTTGTAAACGTTATTGCTTTTGACTGTCGTTTTCCCTCCTTCCCTCCCATGTCGCTTCCTCGCGCTAACTCGCTCTGCATCGCTCCGCGCGAAAAGTCGGTCGGTTGGGTTGCCTACATACAGGCGTGAAATTCCAGAAGATAAATTTGATTCTGGCGCCCTTATTTTGGATTTCCGACCCCAAGTGTCCTATATGAAAAAACTTCCCCTAGGCACCCCCTATACGCTCCTAAACGGTGGCAGGTACTATAGGAATCACCCTGTATATTGCTATAGCGCGCCACCGACCCATTTGTCGGGATGACGTCACAACGACCGTTTTTTACATTCGACACCTTGCCATTTAATAACGAAACGGCGTAGCAACTTGCGGTTTTCACCGTTACTCTTAGATATTTTTAATCTATCTTTAGACGAAAACATGAAATTTGGGTATACTGCCCCTTTAAGACCTTCTGCAGAGGCACATCTAAATAGCATTATGCGGGTCACTCTGTAATTGGGCGCATGCCTGTTGAGGGCCCAAAACTAAGAGAGGGATAATAAATGAGCAGGCACGGGATTGGCGGAATGAATAGGCGGACGGGAAGGGCGGCTTGCTTTACCTCGCATAATTTTAGTACCCTGTCGATTTGAAACTATAGGTCCAAAACAATATCGTGACTCAATAAAACAAAACACAGTTGCGTGCTAAATATTTATTTGGATAAATCTAACACCAAAACCCTAAAAAGTATTAAAATTAAATTTATTAAATTCATAATGAAATTTATTACATCTCAATAAGCAATAATTTTCACTAAACAAGAAACCTCTACTTGGCGTCTTTTTTCTTTGGAAGCAAAAATTGACAGTATTTTTTTATTAGCTTATTTACTATAGCTAGATTGTAAATTCGTACAGTACAATTATTATGGGCATTCAAACGGTAAAGGAAAATCGAGTTTTGATTTGTTGATAAACCGGCATAACGCCAACTTTACGTAATTTAATTACGGCAATTGCTTAAAAAATACCGTTATTCAAATACCACCGGTGGACCAATAATCTAAAGTTCTTGAACGCATGGCTTTTATCACTTCCAGCCCTCTACCATGTCTTTACACGAACACGCTGAATTTGCTTATCCAATGATAACTGTAAAAAAATAATTGAAAAATGTAATTTAACTTCAACTCTTCAATGACAAGAAAAATCCCAACCAAGAGAAAACGTCTGCATCAAAACTATATCAAAACAAACAAAAAATGTAGACGAAACTATACACGACGAACTGAAAAATTCTGCGTAGCTCTCATGGCAATTTAGAATTAATGATTTCAGGTTTCTTACAAGAGGTATTAAATTTCGTTGAAAATAAGCGAAGGTTGAGCATACCCATTTACTTCAAAAGCTGCAAAAGTTCAGCGTGGTAAATACATAACGTCTAATCAAGACTTTCGTAATATGTCGCTTAAACTTTAAGATTAATTCCACTAAAGCATATTTGATTCCGCTTCATATTGGAGGAAGACCGGTTAGGATCCCAGAATTTCAATTTAGAAGATCGTACTAATTGGCATGCCTATATTTGCGTTTGAAAATTGAATGTCTATATATAACAATATCTAGTTAAAGATGTAGCAGCATTATACATCATTAAGGATTATGAATGGCAGTTGTCGACATCTGACAATGTTTGTTAAATTAATAACGAAAAATTATTCACAACCTGACAGCACCATTTATTTCAGAAATCTTTTAATCTGGTTCACGAAGTTCAAACATTGCTAGGTATACAAATGCGTCACTTTGTTGAGCACTAAAATTGCCATGGCTATTGTTTATTATACGCGAAACCATCACGAATCGATTGGAGCGATAAAATTGGCTGTTGAGTAATGGCCTCTTTATCTCAGGTAATGACGTTAATAAAGTCGATTCTTCCGACCAATTTACATTTTTGACTTACGCATGAAACCTTTATACGAAAAAGTTTTTTCGCGAAATTCAAATTGGATGTTCGGCTATAAAAGGGAAACAGGACCGCAAGTTCACACCCGCAAAGTATGCAGCAAGCGGAATGCTAGGGTCGGTCCCTTAGTTTATTTGATGCTATGTTAACACTGATGAAATCCTTGATAAGGGTGTAATAAGCACTACGATCTTACTTAACGGAGATTTCTGATGAGATCTCGTATTTTGTCTTCTCTACTTTCTGTCAGTTTTCGTTTAGTTTGCGCGTCAAACTTCTGAAACTACAATTTGTCATCATTATTGAGCAGGTATCCGTAATACGATACGTTTATATTCATTTCCTTACTTGTGCTGTTACGGTTTCCGTAAAAATCAAGATCTAATTGATGGGCATTTTCATGTGTAATTAAAATTTAAATTCAAAAGTTCGGTGAAATATTAACGCAATAGACGCCTGATTATACGCAACCAATATAGCATTAGAGGCACCAAATACTGTTTACTGTGTTGTTTACCATTATAATTGTTAGAAAACGACAATAACTCGCCCCTTGAATCTGCTGTACAGTGTACAATTCCAATTAAGTATCTCTGCCAATTGGTTTTTGTCCTCCCATTTTAATAACAATATAATACAGGGTGTTACATGACCACATGTAAAAAAATTGGGTTATAGAGGAGATCAGGACAAACACTTTTTCCAAATAAACCGAGGGTCCAACGTGTTTCGTTTGGGAGCTACCCCCAAAGCAGTGGTTTGGTTTGGATTTCTTCTTTAATTTTTTTCTCAGCAACTATAAGAGTTACAAATATGGGCATAGGTTTTCGGGTATGCCCTATTCGATTTTGAAAAAAAATTTCAAAATTTTTACCACGAAAGGGCGCACCCCTACTTGGGGGTGCGAAAAAATTCTGATTTCGACTAAATTTGGTATCTGGGGATTTTTGAACATGAAAATGACGAATCTGGAATTAGTTTTTGAAAATTCGAAAAAAAAGTTCCACTGCAATTCTTGGCCGGACAACGAAAATGGAGAGAATTCCACGTTGTGTACATCCAAACAAAACAAAATTGTCGAACAGTTTTTAAAAATAACTTTTCAAACAAAAGTTATACTCATTTGAAAATTGGGCCTTCGGGTTAAAAAGTGTCCCCCGCCTACTAGTGAGTGGTCTAAATTCACATGTAGTTAATTGAAAATATCGCAAATAACAAACAAATAACGATTTAAGGCACGTGCGCTTTTTAATTATTGTAAAATTTCACGTAACAAAAATTCTTTTCTATTCCACTTGCTATGCTCGTTATTTACGTGCAATGTAGGGGAAGTTAATTTCCACCGTTTGGTTATTACATGTTACATCAAGATGCATTTGTTCGCACTATTTCCATAAATTCGAAATGTTACATTCAGTGGTATGGTTTCCATAAAGCTATGAACTGGTTTAATTGACACAAGTTCTCCCCGTTACATCTACCAATCTACAAACCATTTTGATCAGCCAATACTTACTCGATTCTACTGGCAAAACAGTTGAAAAGTTATAAGATTATGAACGAATTATTGCACACCCAAAGAGATATCCCTTAAGCAATGGCTTAAAAACGTCGGGATGTGACTGCACCTACATTTTTTGTTGTGGGAAACAATGTGAATTGAAACTTATTTCGTTCAATTAAAGTTGTTTCGTTAACAAACTGCGTACCTACTACGCAATACGGCCCAATGAAATACGTCGTAGGTGTAGAATGTAGATAATGTGGGGCGTCTAAAACGACGGAGTTTTACGACACTCGTAAAAAGGTAAAGGAGAATCCTTCCAAGAACCTATATATAAAGTAAATTGGCAAATGCATTTCCTAGCTGTAAACGATTGACTATTGTTGAAATATCACTCATGAAATATGATTCATGTTTGGCTCCTATAAATAAAAATGGCAAAGTTGACACTTCAGAATAAATTGCCATTCAAGGTTTAAAAGGGTTGGTTTATTTAAGCATACAACTTATAATACATGCGTATTGAAATAGTGCGGGTAATTTTGATTATTGTACTAGCAAGCACATAGGGGTTGAAATAGGAAGTGGAGAAAGATTTATCACTTCGAATGACATCTTTAAGTGCAAATGGTCACAAATAAAAGTAGGGTTGATTGTCGAATATAATATAAATGTCACATTGTTAAACCCATTCGCAGCTAACAGTCGTTATCAAGCATGTAAATTGGAAAGAATTTAAGAAAATATTTCAGAAATGACGCTGGGAATCAACTACATAATTCTAATTGTATACAGTAGGTTGATGTTTCTTAGTGTATGTAACTATTTTACATTTCGAAATATTTAAAAATAAACAATTAGTAGAGCACCACCCGAGGCACCATCGCACAACACTGTTCAGTTGCTCCTGCAGAAATCGACAGTCACTGATCGAAGACACTTGGGTAAATAGTTTTAAGTCATCGGCAAATAGTAGTGCACCACACTTCAATAAATCAGTTAAATCGTGTAGATCCCTGAGGGACACCTGAAGTAACTATAACGGAATCAGATTTAAAATTATTGTACAGCACACGTAGCTTTCCAGCAATGTGTCTCACAAGTATGGAGTTGCCATTTAGGATTTTTAAAGAGGGGGGATGGGGAGTTAAGGGGGGTAGGGGTTGTCACTCATAACGTCATTCTGGTTCCCCTCGATACCCTTGAAACGGTTTTGCGCGATTTTTAATCGAAAATATGGCCGACTGCAAGTATTAAAATTTACACTCTGTATACTGAGCCCTGCCACTTGGGAGTTTCTCTTTTATTGTTTTCAGGATTGAATGCGAGAACTGAGATCACTTCTTGGGACCAACAACCAGCTTTATTCCAGATAAGGGTTGCCATATGTGTTTTACTTGTACTTGGCCCTATGCGTCTGAATTTTTGCCCGGAATAGCAAGTTATTTGTGGAAACATTGTTTTAAAATACAGTAATTAGTTAAATCGACATTATTAACTTGGATTTATTGTTTGGGGGAAGTTAATTGTGAGGTTTATGGGAAGTTTAACGTACACGTACACGTACACGGAAATTCATATATGAGAATATTTTGTGTAATTACATGCTTGAAAACACTAAACCTTACGTTATAAAGAAATGGTCAAAATATTACAAATGGAAACTGAAAGATATAGAGTTTACGTATTATAAAAATTTAAAAGAAATCAAAATAAATTTATTAAAGGGATCAACTCGTAGTCAGAAAAATATTAAATAATATGTTATAATTGTTAACGTTAAAACGTTAAAAATAGTATATTAAGATACAAGTGTCTAATCAAGTCTTTAAAGCACGCGCAACGAGTTTAATGGCACGACGCGAAGCGGAGTGCCTTTAACGTATCTTTTATTTTATAGCAGATGTTAAACTGACATTTTAATAGGTTTGAATGAGAAGACTAAGTCGCCCTTTAACCTTAATGGTAGATAAAGTGCAACAAATGATTGTGCATTCTAATGATATTTGTCAGTCTTATTGAAAATGGGACGCGGAGCGCAAAATAAAATGAAATTCAGAACAGACTACAATGCTGTTTCTATGGAAACGCGATAGCAGAATTTAAGCTTGCTATTTTTACGTCCAAATTAAACTCAGAAATTTAATAAGTTTTATAATGATTTACATGGATTCCGTTACAAAATGAAGTTTTGTATTATACCGGCAGCGCGCAAACAAAATGCAATTGTGCGCAAACGTGCGCAAACGAAGCGCAAACAATCAAATGGAAAAAAATGCCAAATTTGAAAATTGAGAGGCCAGTATGGAATTTTGTATTAGGAATAACTCAAAAACGACGGGGGCACGAACGAAGGTATTGAGAGCGCAAACATGCGCAAACGAAGCGCAAACGATCACAAGAAAAAATGTCAAATTTGTAACCTTGGGGGGCAGTTATGAAGTTGGCCCTCCAAATTTGATTCCTTCGTAATTTTGGAACCGACAGCGCGCAAACAAAACACAATTGTGCGCAAACGTGCAAACGAAGCGCAATCCATTTCAATCACGAAAATTATTGCTTTCTAAAGTTGGGGGGCAAGTTCACACAGGTGTAACAAGCCAATTGAAAATGGGCCAAATCCAATGACTCCGTGGGGTCACACCGAGGTGCTCTGCCGCTTTTTTAAACGCTCTTTATGGGTTTATTGGTAATGCGAAAATCCCTTTTAACCTTAGAATACTGTTTCCAGTTTTCCACTTTTTACGTGGCCAATGAAAATTATGCTGCAGTGTCATAATAATCATTAAAAAAAAATTTTGAAAAAACTTGCTTTTAGTTTCGGAAAAATAAATAAAAATTCTAAGGGGGTTTCAAAATCACCAATCATACTCGGCCCAGGCTAGAACCCTAAGTTACTGTTTATTCCTGTTATATGCTCGGTTTGTGTGCCGTTTCCGAAATTTTCTGTTCCTTCCTTTTCGAAAAAATAGAAATAGAAATAGAAATAATTTATTACTGTAAACAAGAAAATTTCACAACCAAATTTACAGTCAATAGACACTAATTTTATTGATTACAGCTAGGCACCTCATTAGCATTAGCTGTGTTGAGGTTGCCTTCATAATTGAAAATGAGAAAATGACTAAGGTGGCTGCTCCCCAGCAGCAATACCAACATACTATATACAAAATTTAAATAAAAATTAATACTGGAATAATTAATAATTAATTCATTAGTTAAATGGCAGAATGTAAGACTGCTTCATCGCACTATACCTACATTATACTAGTGCTAATTTTACAAGCATTATTAGCAAGGCAGTGATTTTATGCAAATGCATGTTTTAAATTAATAATATGCCATGTGTGTGCTTTTGGATCTGGGCTGATCAACTTGAATAGAGGTCAAATAACCCAATTAATTTTTGCATATTTCAGTGCCCTTGTGTATAAAATATTATCAAGAGCATATTCAAGAATTTTTGATCCGTGTAGTTATTTCTAAAGAATTTTTGTCTATGGCCTATTATAAAATTGCAAAGCAAGAAACTTGTGCGCTTTCCTGTTCATAAGTCGATGCCACGGGTTTTGGTATCTTAGTGAGTCATAAATACCGACGATTGCATAAAAGGCTTGCAGTTTTTACGTCTGCATTTGTAGTGGCTGCCGTAATTATTAGTTTTTCTTTGGAGTTTTACGAAGCAGTACCTACTTAGTAGCATTTTCCTTCTCGTTGGTATCAAAGGGTAGTGTAAGTTCAAATTAATTAGTTTTTAGATATATTTTGTGCATTTTTTTTTTAAATTATACTATGAAGTTGTTCCAACCTGTTGTTTTAAATACCAAAATTTGTGGAAAAATTGTGCATTTTAAAAGAACATGATGCATATTTGGCGCATAATTATCACTATTTTTGTGCATATATATGCGCATATTTCTACATGTTGAAGTGCATATTATTCCTTGCCTTGATTATTAGATATGCTCAAACTTAAAAAAAAAATATTTATATAATATAAGGAAACTATAATAAACATAATACTAGAAAAAACATTCAACAGTTTCGTGGCTAAAAGTAAACAGCCACGTTTTTAATCCTTTTAAAAAATTTGTCACTCTATTTAAACTAGTGATCGAATATGGAAGTTTATTGTAGAATTTTACACAATTGTATACATAAAACCGCTTAAAAGCCTCACACGAGGGTCTTGGTAAGGCTACTCTATTCAAAGATTTTAGTCTAGATGAGTAGACTAGAGAATTACCTACTTTTTGACCACCCCTCAGATAAAATATACGTAACACTCTAAATATGTAGAGATGTCTGATTGGGAGAATTCCAAGAGACTAAAAATGGGGAAAAGAATGCTCAAATCTTAGAATTCCTGATATTTGCCTAACAGCTTTTTTTTGAGCGACAATAATTGGACGTACGATACTTACATACACTCCTCCCGAACTATCCCGTATTGAAGCTTACTGTTGGCAAGGGCAAAGTAAACGGTTCTCAGAATATTCGGAGGACAGACATATTTTAACAAGTAGAGTTTACTGAAGACCATATACATATACTTTTTGATTGTCTGAATATGTGGTTTCCACGTAAGATTTTCATCTAGTTCCAGCCCTAAATACTTAATACTACGAACCTGTTCGATTTTGAGACAATTATCACAACTCAATATTGACGGACCTTTTAGGCACTTTTTACATTTGAAAAATACACTGTCTAATCCCCTAGCTCTATTTCTCAAGGAAAAATGAACCAGTTTGGTTTTTGTGCTCAAGGCCATTTTATTCACGGTAAACCAGAGTTTTAAGTTGTTAAGGTCGTCTTGAATTAAATTATTAAGTAGTTTTTCATCACTCATTTTATAACATAAGGCAGTGTCATCGGCAAAGCAAGTAAGATCACCATTGAAGTTACCCGAACATAATTTATTGATAAAAATAATAAACAGAATTGGCCCTAAAACAGACCCTTGGGGTACACCACACGTTATTGGCAATAAAGAACTATAGGATTGCTTGATCCGAACACACTGACTTCTACCCGACAAATAACTACCAAACCAACTTAATGCAATGCCCCTGAATCCCGCTTCCTGCAAACGTGACAGAGTAAAGTGTGATTAACAGAGTCAAAGGCTTTCGTTATATCTATAAAAAGTCCGGCTACCGTCAAATTAGAATTAATGCCATTAAAAATTTCAGAGCAAAAGGACAATAGTGCGTCCTCCGTAGATCTGTTTTCGACAAAACCATACTGCTTTTTACTTAAGAAATTATTTATGTTTAAAAACTTCACTACTCTAATTTTTACAATTTTTTCTATTATTTTAGAGAAAACCGAAAGCAAGGATAATTGGTCTATAGTCGTTAAGGTTGGTCACATTCCCTTTCTTAAACAGAGGAACTACTACAGCTTTGTATGTATGTTTTACCAAAGAGTATGTTTTACTAAAGTTGATGTTGTAAAAGTTTTGATTGTGTCCGAATCAAAAAGGAATAATTTTTTGCGATCGAGCAAATAGCAAAGTGGAATTCCGGCACTGAGTTTGGACGGGATGAATTTGAACCTCATTAATCAAAGGTTTGAACTGAGTACTTATTCCTGTTGCTTGTTCTACTAAAAAGGAGCGGCGTAGGGAAAACTAACATTACAATAAAATGTTTACGTATAAATACAAAATCGCCACCTGTTTTCGTGCATCGCTTTCCCACATGTACATATTTTCCCCACGTATTTTCGTAAAACGTTTATTGATCGTAGTCTACCTTTAAAGCAAGACAACGGCCAATTTCACTTCGTAGTTCAAATTAAGGTGTACAGAAAGTTTCAGTGTTCTGTTACAGATTAGTAGATATGGTCTCTCTATCCCTTACAATACTTCTGCTCAGCTTAAGTTCATTGGTGCCAAATAGTATTGGTGAGGATATTGGATTTTGTGTTTCTCGAACTATCTCTACAATTTTTGGTAACACGACTCCGTTGTATTATGTTTTTGAAGGTGATCTCGATCTTCACGATGTGTTCCTGTTTGATGTGCATAATCCAATGATAATGGTTAACGTCAGTAATCCGATAGTCGTTTTTGACACCAGCAGACAGAAACAGTTTGTCATTCAATGGGATGGACACGGTAATGTAATTTACAAACTGGTAAAAAGTAACTTGTGGAACTGGAGGTTAATGGCCAACTCTGTATTTTTAATTGTTGCCAGGTCATCCAAAGTAAGTGACGTGTTTATTGATTTGTGGAGATGGACATTGATGTACTTAGCGGTGTTAGTGTACGACAACAATACAACCAATCCGACACTTTATACGGCACATCCTTTTGGACCAAGAAACGAAATTCATTGGGAAAGGCAGAGTTGTGGAAATTCGCAATTGAGAAATACAATTTTAAAACCAATCACAAATTATGAGGGTAGCGTGGCTTATTATATGATGGCGAAAGGAGTGAACAATTTTGACCCTAAGGCGATTAATAAATTCACGTCAAATATTCTGTTCACAATAGGAGCTATGGAAACGAGTTTCAACTTAAACATAAAGTATGCCAGAAACATTTCAGAAATAAATATAGACTATAAAATCAACATATTTTCAACAGTGATACAAAATTTGCCTACATTTCGGCAGTACGGCATCAGTAAATCGTTTATAAGGGGAAATTACGTATGGGTTATACCTCGATCAAACATAGTTAAAGGGCCAGCGATCTTTGTAAGACTGTTTGAGGTAGAAGTTTGGATAGGGACGATATTTGCGTTTCTTGGTCTTATTTTAGTGCTGTGTTTAGCTCTCCGGAAGTCACATAAGACAGACATAATAAAAATTTTCTTAGATGTGTATTTACTAACAATTTTTGGTATTATTAACAAAATGCCGAAATGTGCAATGTTGCGTTGTATCCTCCTACTATACATAATTTACAGTATCCACATTCAAACGGCATACGTATCCAAGTTGGTTCCCAGTTTGACTATGACTCAATACGAGAAGGGCATCAGAAATTTGGCGGACTTGGCCAATTCTGATTATATCATATACGAATCTCACTACCGCGACAACTACACTGCAATGAATGATTCCGTTCGCTTTAAGATCGACAAGAAATTGGTGAAATACATTGGAATGATGAAGGATCCACTTGACATGTTAAAACAATACAATAACTGTTCCGTAAGAGTAACATCATTCCTTTTAGATTCATATCAGACGATCACAAATTATACGTTTCCTAAAGTTATCGTAGACGATTCCTTTGCAGGAATCATCGAAGTGAGCCTTGCAGTTTACCGAGGGGAGCATTACTTTTTAGACGCCTTGAATGTCTTAATCTCCCGACTTACTGAAAGCGGACTTTATCAAAAAAACGAAAAATCCGTACGCGAAGAACACGAAAAATCCCAACGATCCAGAGATGAATCGGATGAACCCGTTGTTCTGAATTTAACTCATGTTTACGGTTTGTTTATAATATACGGTTTTGGAATAGCTACTTCTTGTGCTGTATTTTTAATTGAATTAGTTATCGGTAAATTTCACATTCGTATTGTAAAGTGAAAGATATTTCAGGTAACTCACCTCTTATTATTGTTCTAACGATATCCTCCAATCCATTACTATGTATTTTATTCATTCATAATTTAGATGTGTCATAATCCTATAATGTTTGTAAAGTGTTTGCTTTGGCAATAATCTATCGTTGTCTCACTGAAGAATCTGCGGATCCAAATTTTGAATGTCAATGCGCCATGTAAGTTACATAGAAAAGATTAATTGACGCTTATAAGTAACAAAGACGTTTGTTAAGAATATACCCGTCTAACATAATAATTTTACTGCGCTACCCACATAACCCAATCATTGTGATATCATTTTTCAGTCAGAACTAAGTCTGACCTGGAAAATATAAGTACCTACCTCGGAATATTCCAAACTGGCGATAACAAACCGGCAATGCAAGAACCGGCGTAGCACCAAACCGGCGCTTTGTAATGCCGGTGTTTGTGAAGCCGGTATTAAGGCGGCATATGGGCACTTGTTTAGTCGATGTGATCTGCAAATTATGTAACATACACATTTGGAATAATAACATGGATGACCATAATATGAACATGTCGACGGAATTCTCAAATTATTTTAGGTGGGGTGTTGGGGGGTTTATTATTAGCACTTCAACTATGATTTTACGAGTGGGCAAGCAAGAGGAATAAGTACATATAACTTTTTTGTCGGCGTTGGCATTGATCGTAACTTTTAATATTTTAATAGATACTCTGAGTTTTATTAATCCAATCCACACAAATAGAAATGCATCCGGTGGAACGAGCGCCGGTTGATCGACGGCAGGTTGATCGGATGCCGGCAAGGCACAGCACCGGTTGGTCAGTCGCCGGTTTGACCGAGCGCCGGTTAGGGAATCGCCGGTTAGTAGGTAGTGTACCGTGGGGTTAGTTTTGCTTTTATTTAAAGTGTATATGTATGAAATTTCATTTAATTGCTTCCATAAATAAGAAAATTGGCACTGCACATCATGCATAAAACAATTAAAACGTTAACTGATGTCGGGAACTGTTTGTCTAGGTATATTAAACTTATAAATTGTGTTCTATATTGCCACTATTTATTATTATTATAGAGAAATAAATCAAAAACGGTTGGTGCAATATTATAAACATTTATTTTAAAAAATCCATTGTAATAACAATCCTTTTTTTGCATGTTTTTTTTTGCATATTTCTCTGTATTATTAACACCTACATCTAATTTCAAAAGTTCTATTACACCCTTATAATACCGTAAATTCCTTTAACTGCAATTCTATTGCGTCCATACTGCGTTAATTACAACACAGACTTCGCAAAAAAAAACAACACAAGTATCAGGCGGAGCGTTGTGCAGCGGTATGAATTGTCCATTCATAAATGGCGATTTACGGAAGACATAACATATCACGGCACAACGCCGATTTTTCAGGCTGTGCGTTGTACAATGGTGCGGTCTGTCATTAAACAGAAAGCAACCAAGATTGCTTAATGAACCAACTCAGGTTGAAGTTCTTGGCCAATCATAAATCCCTCAATGTCAACATTGATTTTTTCTTTTTGTTAATTATTAAATTTTTGTTAAATTGTCTTAATGAATATTGACTTTATTGGTACCATTGGAAAGTATTTTCAGTAGCAGTCACAAGTATGGGGTTGCCATTTAGGATTTTTGAAGAAGGGGGACGGGGGTTAAGGGGAGTGGGGTTGTCACTCATAACGTCATTCTGGTACCCCCTCGATTTTCAATATCTTCTTTAGTTTGGAAAATATGACCGACTGCAAGTTTTAAAATTGACACCCCCTATAACTAGTTGATTAGTGCCTGAAGGGCCTCGCTCTCCTACTAATCTGCGTCTATACCGGGTACGATGGCCACTCTCTTCAGAAGAAAGTGGTGGTCTTCAACAACATTCGCGTTTCAAACTCGATCAAATTTAACCGAGATGGCAAGGATACTGAGCCGGTTAAATGCCGGAAAGTTTTAGCGGGATTTTTTCTATAACTACCTCTATACTTATGTTCTATACTCAGTGACATGGAAATTGCAACACCAAGAAGGAGTTGGAATTTTTTGACCAAACTTGGCAGAAACGTTTAACTACTAAAAGGTAACAATTGATTAAAATTTAAAAGAAAAAGGATGAAATATAAACATATTTTTATTAATAATAATAGTAGTCCCTCCCTATTGGTTACGCACTCCCTCACGCTTCGTAGCCTCGATTTTAGCAGAGGGCCGATTTCCTCTTGAGGTATTGTGTCCCAAGCAACTGTGAGTAACCTCTAATTCATTGTGTAGAGCTTGCAGCGTCTGCGGAGGATGCGGTAAGTTCATCAGTCTTTTCTTCATAATGTCTCAAACTTGCTCGATAGGCGATATACTGGGAGATCTGGGTGGCTATGGCAAGAAATTGACATTATCATGTGCAAATAAGTCCATAGAACGTCTTTCAATGTGGGGAGGGGCACCCTGCTGGAAAAGTGGGTCATCCAACTGCTGATGAGATGGAAGAATATCGGGTTCTATCACGTCATCCACATATCGCTGGGGGGGGTCATATTACCTCGAATGAATAACAAACGAGCCCTACTCCCATAAGTTATAGTACTCCATACCATAGTCCCCACAGCTTAGTGCACATGCCTCATAACAGAAAATTCAACATTGCGACGTTCCCCACGTCTTCGGCTGCCCTTCATACGGCCATCATGCATACCCAAACAAAATCGGGATTCATCACTGAACACCACCCAATGCTACTCTAGGTTCCAGTGCAGTCGCAACCTACACCACTCCAAACGCTGCTGGCGGTGTTGAGCTGTTAATGGTAACAAAAGATGGGGCCGATATGATTGCAAGTCGTAAGCTCTGATTCTGCGGTAAACCGTTCGAAGTGTTACAGGACGACCTTCGTTAGCTAACAATTGATCGGCAATTGACCTGGTACTAGAGAATCGGTTTTTTGTTGCCATAAGTCAAAGATGGCGATCCCGCACTTCAGTTGTTCTTTTTCGCCCCCCAGCCTTTCCTGCCCCCCCCCTTTCCTCTCTACGACGATCCTGCCCCTTCCCAAATCTATGCCCGATTGCAACGAATCATGGTGGATTGACTTCGGTTAAGGTGACTTGCAATCTTTGTGAACGAAAAACCACCTCCGCCCAAACCAACAATACGACACCTGTCAACTACTCTTAATTCGCGGTAATTTCCACTTTGGCGTATCTAGGCATGATCACAGCCTCAAAAGAAACGATTAAAAGCGAAAACAATAAGAACTAAACAAAATCTCGTAAAACGTACACGATATAAGAATACTAGAAAAAAATGAAAGAACTGTCAAATAAGCCATTACCACTTGATCCATATGAATGAAATTTTAATCAATTGTTACCTTTTAGTAGTTAAACGTTTCTGCCAAGTTTGGTCAAAAAATTCCAACTCCTTCTTGGTGTTGCAATTTCCATGTCACTGAGTATATTTTAGCAGCTCTTTATTTTGTGAAAGGAAAGCATCTTTGGACCTACATGAAAGATTTATAATTTTCACAATATGCAGCATATTGTCTACCGGTCTCCTCAAAAGATTTTATAACTGTTCCGTCTGGTAAAAACTCTCCCACTCCTTCACAAATGAGTTTGCGAATTATCATGTACACAAAGCGCACAAAGTTACACAGATGGACGGACGGACAGTCCAAAATCGTGAACTCGCATTTTGTCGCTCGTTAACAATATATAAACAGAAAAGAAATAAATCTGGTTCAGTTGTTAACAGACAAATTTAAGCTGGGGCAACTGCGTTACCCCACTCCGAGGAGTACATGATTCTTCAGAACACCGGGGCAAGAGGGATATAGCCGTTGAATAGGAAATCAATATAGCTACCCCTTTTGTCATTTTAATTTTTTTAATTAATAATGACCACACACCACAAATTCAACAGTAATTATCCAAACATGCTTCGGTAGGGTCTTGTGATTTCTTTATCTGGTTCGGAAGAGAGTGGGAATAGTTTTAGATAGCATCGTATGAGTATTAGGTATATTATATTATCAGTAATATAATAATATGATATACTGTTTTTCGTTAGAAATTAACTTTTCATACAATTCTGGACTACAACAAACACCTTGAACGTTATGTAAATGAGAAAAAATCACCCTTACATATAAAATTCAAATAATAGTAGGTAAATGCAAGGAATTCACTTAGTGACCACCCTTAATATTAATTTAGGGTTTTAGTGCGAAAAAACTATGTTTTGTGGAGACAGCCGAAATACGCCAATTTTCAACTGAACGATTCATCGAGGGAAAAAACTAAATAGTGGAATCTGTAGGAAATTTTATGTACTTTCATTTTAAATAGGAAGGTTATTTTCGAAAAGTTGATAGTTTTCGAGTTGTAAGCACAAAACTGCCAAAAAAGTATCATTTTCAACTTTTTTTGTATTTTTTTCAATGTTGCGTTATGAAATTTTGTTAGCAAACCACAAATTCGGATTCAGCCCCCCAAAAAAACATACAGAATCAAAGAAATCAAAACTACCCCACAACTTTCCTGGTAAAAATACAATTTAACTGGATTATTACATTAATTTGTAGTTAAGCTCTCCAAAAAGCTCCGAAAAATCGCTATTGGCTGCACTTCGTCGTCCGTCCGTCCCTCCGTCCGTCACAAGTATTACTTCTACAAGACTGAACCGATTTGGGCGATATAGGGCTCATTTGAAAGGACATGGTTCAAATATTCCGTGCATATAATTATTTTTTGGTTTTGCGCATGCGCACTGTCAAAGATTTGGTTTAACGTATGTGCAATGCTAACTTTTAAGCGCATTTTTTAAGAATTAAAAAAAAAGTGCTATTGTTTGCGTTTTGTCCGTTCGTCCGGACCCACTTCTACCGTTGCGAACTACTTCTAGGCGAATGGTCCTAGAGTCCTGGAATTTTTTGCAGTAGGTAGCCTATACCTTGAAGGTGTGGATTTTGCGATTTTCCCGTGCGACTCTTTTTCGAAATCAGTGAGAGACGGCGCCTGAGGGGGGGAGGGAGGGTTAAAAATTAATTTTATCTCCCATTGTATTCTAATTAAAGGTCTCGACGAAAGCAACGGTTTTCTACCAAGTACTGCCCTTCTTTCTGTCCTCTTATCAAAGTACGGGATGGAGGGGCAGGGGGGGGGGGGGAACTAGTTTTATCCGTCATGGTACTCTAATGAAAGGTCTCAACGAAAGGAATTAATTTCTACCAACCATAGCCCTCCTCCTCGACCTCTTATCGTGATCGGGTATCTTCCCTTATACCTCAAGAACGGATTGTCGGAAGAGGGTACTCACAAAGGGCGATTGAGACGCCTGCAAGAAATATATTCATTGGTGATGTCAAAACAAAAGCTATTTCGGTTTAAAAAAATGCGCTTTATCTGCACAAGAGTTGTGCACAGTTTCTACTTGTTATTACCTATGAAGATATTTAAATGAAACTTTATATGTAAACACTACGAATACAAGTAAAATTAACGACGTTCAAAATATTGTTTTGCTCGTGCGCAAAGCCAATGTTCTTATTTATGAAAATATTTAAATGGTGGTTGTGACCAATGCAACACCAACACTTATTTTTACTAGAAATGAAATATGTATTACCTTCTAATGAAATCAATTCAACTTTTCTTTATGTATTTTCGCGTTTGTCCTGTTGGGTAAATAAAGCATTATTATTATAATTGCTGAAGAATGTAGTTATACATTACGCGTTGAAAATGTCCGAGACCACATGACCAGTTTAATAACAAAAGTGTATACAAAAATTTAATTGAAGCTTGCATCTTCTTCCACTCAAAAATGGCACACATTAATTAATTTTTCTGAAATTTTCTGAGCTCTACCACTTTACTTTGAAATTAGAGCGTGAACTTCACAAGTAGGTCAAATAAAGAATCACTTAGTATACCCGTAAATAGTGTTAGGAATTATAGGTCTTGAGGGATCTAAAACAATAATTTCCACCTGAATGGAAGCAATTTAAAACCCATTTAAGCTTAGCTTTGGTTTTCGAGTTTAGTGTTTTTCTAGCCTACGATGCCCTCTTCTTAGCTAATGATGAGTGTGTGCGTAATTTGCGTCGGATGAGATTCCACAAGGTATGTAGGGAGAGAACCTCACATACGATTACGATATTAAATAATTTATCACTCTTTTAAATGTCGTACATTCGCGTCCCATTCTTTCTAGTAACTTCTCATATTTGTTAATTCTAATCCATCATCCGCTGTGGGTAGACGATGGCTGTCAGTTGTCAGGCATAAATTCTGAAGTCATGCACATCATGTAATAAATCCATTATGAACGTTTAACTGCTGAGGCGGTTTTATTTTAAAGCATGACCATAAAGTTTTATTAAATGATTTCAGGAAATCTTGTGTGGTAGGTAGATTCCGCTCTCGTTTTGTGGGAAAATTGCGAAACCTAATTGGATCTGGAAGATAGCTAATGTAAAACAGTATCCAGCTGAAAGCAATTTTAGTATCTCGTGGGTTATAGTAAAGTTAGCTCAACAAATAAAAAAAGTGCCTATTTTTATTTCTTTTTTAACTTATTTTTTTTATTGTAACATATAACAAAACTGTCATTTCTAAAGGGTTGCATTTTTTGACTCGCATTTTTCTTTGTGCTAAATTCTGCTAAAGAACGTAAAGAGATCATGAGAAAAGGACGCACAAAATCAGATTTGCAGAGGGAACAATGTAAGGAAAAAAGTAAGTAAAAGGAGCATGAAGAGGAGAGGCGTGAAAAGCGGAAATACGAAACAAACAGGCTGAAAAAAAACGTGAAAGAGGCACTTAGTAAATAAGCGATGAGGAAACCTTGCCGAAAATAAACGTGACCAAATTAGGTAAAACACGATAAAGGCAGTGTACAGAAATAACGATTAAGGAAGGAGGCCT
This sequence comes from Photinus pyralis, assembly GCF_008802855.1. Lineage (NCBI taxonomy): Eukaryota > Metazoa > Arthropoda > Insecta > Coleoptera > Lampyridae > Photinus > Photinus pyralis. The sequence goes on from NW_022170596.1 coordinate 5,634,890, forward strand.
AAAGAACTCATGAATGTAGAAAGTATAAATGGAGTTCGAAGAGCAAAGATGAATAGATATGAAGGAAGCGAGGAGGAAAAGAAAATCTAGGAGGGAATAGCAAAACAACAGTGAGAGGGGCGTTAACGAGGGATTCGTAAAGGAAGTTCACCCGTTTGCAACCGTTCACGTCAAGATATTTCAATTATTTTTGTTGCGTCCGAAAGCTCTTGATATTTAGAAGACGAGGCGAATTAATATTTTAGAATTTCAAATCAGTTAAGTAATTATTTAGATGATTTTGGTTTCCTATGTTAATTTAAAACGAGCATTAAAACTGCCGTTATCAGTTTTGATAAGCGACCTTAATGGTGACCCAAAGAATTCCAATTAACAATGAGCCTTGCTAGACTACCAACCGTCGAAATTTAGCCCAGTCAATAAAACTTTTTGTCGCAACTAATTAGTGGAAAGCTGGATTTTTTCTATGTGATACAATCTTATAAGACATGTATTTCCCCAAAAGTCCCCGCCTCTCCCCTTTGAGCTTTCCTCCCCAGCCCCCCTCAAAGGTAGAAAAAACGGAGTTTTCATATATTGATGCTTATTATTTATACCAGAGTGATAATTTTTTTTAACTGTTCCTAAATAGATGCTGTACAGTATTTATTTTAAAAACATTTTTATTCAACCTTTGGTTTTTCAGATATACCAGTAAAAAGTGAAAAAAAAATAAAATTTGTAGTAAAACACTTTTGTTTTTGCTCTGCAACTTTGTAATTGTAAGATTAAGTAAATATATACCACATGTAGCACACCTTTTAAGCTTTAAAAATATATAGTACAATGATGGTACTGGCGTGGTACAACAGGAGAGCGCGTGCGTGCCGCTCGAACGTTCCCGCCGCACGTTATCATTTCAAAAATCCACTTAAGCTCCTACATTATATTACATCTTAAAGCCACCATCTCACTTAGATTGTTTTTTTAAATTTATTTGTCTGATTGGCATCACGGACCACCCACCCACCACACTCAAGTGAACATTTGTACGGTTTTATTTACAGAGAGATTATAGTTACATATTCTTCTATTTACAAATATTTGATTGCTCACCAAGGACACTCTTACCTTTTGCAACGTAGCTAAGTCGTCTGCATCTTCATCGAGGTTTGGAGAGTTAAGTCAAGACAGTCCGTTGCAATTCTGGCACATTGCAGAACACTTAACTCCAGATTTTTTGCATTTGCAGTAACGCATGGTTTTTTGAAGGGCATGAGATTAGATACAGTAAGTCATTAAGGGCAAATGGCTCTGTGTTAGGAATAGGCCTTAAAGCCTTTTTGGTCATTACATTTTCTCTCACAGTAGCGTACTTCCAACCCCATTCCGTTGGATTAAGTTTATTTTCTATCCAAAATTGAATTTGAAGATAAACTCTTAACAAATGTTGATAAGCTGCACTCGAGGTTGGAGGTAGTTTTATTAGGTCTAAGTTGGATCTGACTGAGCTGACAAAAGAGGTTATCACTCTGTTATAAATACTAAGCATTCTACAGTCAATATATGATAACTCTGTTTTTTCTACCTTTGAGGGGGCTGGGGGCGAAAGTTCAAAGGGGAGAGGCGGGGACTTTTGGGAAAATACTTGTCTCTTAAGGTAGTATCACATATAAAAAATCCAGCTTTCCACTAATTAGTTGCAAGAAATGGTAATTTTAGGCCTTTATTTACTGGGCTAATTTCAATCCGCCTAACTAAGTAAGTGCAATTAACCGTAGCTGAATAAATGCATTGCAGTAAAGGTTATCAAAATCAGTGGTGCGGGGTGTCTCGGGATACGCTGTAACTTTTCCAGTTGTTCCCGATTTTTATGTTGACCAGAAGCAGAGAAATATATATATATATATAGCTTTATTGACGGCCAAGCCAATATTTTAGACTTTAATTTCAATAACATATTTTACTTAATATGTAGTCAAAATAACGCACTTTAGTAAAAGATAATTATGTATGATTAGATATTAATCGTATGAATAAATTCAAAATTACTTAACCTACTATTCAAAAAAAAAAATAATAATCGAACAAATCTAAATCTAAATCGCTCCTACAAAAAACAGTAAAAAGTTAAATGTTATGTCGATGTCGATGTCTTGGTTAAAAATTGTTGTTTCAGAAGGTCTGCGATGAGTTTAGTTGATAAATAAAACAAGTCTATTTCTGGAAACTCGTTGCATGTAGCAGGGATCCTTGCTAACGGTTGACTCATAGTGTAGTTGTATCGATAGGTACCTTCTTTAAAAAGTTGTCTTGATCGGGTAGTTCTTTGAGGTATCGTGAATTGGAGAGCACTGAGAAGCTTGGGACAATCCAGAGTTCCTTTTAGTAGTTTAGCTGCGATTAGAACATCAGCTAATAAAGCTAAATTAAAGAAGCTTTAATTTTTGGATGTAGATTAACGAATACGCTATGTCGGTTGGAAAGCCGTTGTATAGAGGAGATCTTTTGCATCTTAGCAAACCTAGTTTCGTAAGTACCGTAAACTGTTGAGTTTTTCTAGGAATTCTAAAGGACAAGCGGTGGGCGGCAACTGTGCTAAAACAAAATTAAAGCGCATAGCAAATTTCCTAAGCGGGAACAGTAAATAATCGGATTCGGTAGCGATATCTACGGGAAAGCAAATGTAGGAAAGCGAAACAATATCCCTTCTTATAACACTGGTCAACAAAAAAATAATTTTTTTTTGCGCATGGAATTTACATAATATATTCTGACTATAATAAGCAAAAATAAATAAAAAGTGCAATTAGACGTCGAAAATATTTGCTTTTACAAAAGTTATAGCGATTTGATTGAAAGCTTTTAGGGGCGAAAATTAAAGCTGGAATCTTTGCTTTCGCTCAAATAAAAAGAAAAATGGAGGGTGATATTTTCCCGCGGTTACTTAGCAAAGAGGAAAAAAATCCTGGAACAGTTTTAAGGCAATAGTCCATGGTTTCCCGTTCAGTGTTTCCTGGGAAACCATAGAGCTGAAAATTATGACGAGCTGACAGGTTTTGGTTTTGCATCATCGGGTATAGAATGTCTGTAAAGATGCACAGGTTACATTCCCATTTAGATTAATTTAAGGATAATATGGGAGCTTATTCGGAATAACAAGGACAACCCTTTCATCCAGACATAATGGAATTTAGGCACGTTACCAAGGCCAGTAACCTGGAAGCATGATGGAAGATCATATTTGGGGGGTTGATGAGAAAAACTTCAGTTGAACATGACAAAAACAGCAAAACTGTTCCATTTTTAAACATTTAGACTCTAAAACAAACAAATTATAAATGTAGGAACGTTACCTTATAATAAATTATGCCAATGTAAGTAAGATTTTATAGGTATTTTTATTTTTCGGTTTTTTGCATTTTTTTAGCACAAAAACAAATACATAACCTTTTTTTGTTCTAATTCTTATTTGTGGCTATACAAGCAATACAAATAAGGTATATATGTCCCATGCGCAAAAATGCTGTAGACCGGTGTAATTAATGGAACAAAAAATAACAAAAAAATTAACTTGTAATTGAACGGGGCAGTAAACATTACTGTGCAAAAAAAATATTAAACGGCATGAATGCAAAATGACGAAATAGATCAAAACCCTGTAGATCATTAACGAAGCGTTTGCGGACCTATGTTTAGATGAACTTTTAGTCATAAAATAAGTCAAATACTTAGCCTCTTCTGTATATTTACATCATATTTAGTAACACCCTGTATAACAGCGCCAGTCGCAATGAAGAGGCAGCATTCTTCATCGAACAACCGCATAGTCTTTACTTAGTTACTTACTCCTTATTACATCTTTGTGTTTTTCTTACGACCTGCTATTAAGGGAATAACAATTTTTTGCAGCAATAGCTCACGTATTTTAGTGGTGTGCAACATATCTACTAACAGCATTCAGCTGTGTGATATCTAAGTTTTGGTAATTTGGCCATTGCTTAGTGCTTACTGTGAAATTTCACTGTACTTTGTACTGATGAACCAAACTGTCTCTCACGCCATGTCCCCCGCAGCCAATGTGGCAATTGTCGCCATAAAGATATGTATTCGTTGAAGTTATGCTAATTTGTCTGGTCGTTCGTGTTAAATGACTTTGTTAAGAAATTTAACAAGATGGTTTAAGCATGTGGTATAAATATGTTTATTTGGAGAATAATTGAGAGGCTTTTCATTATTTTCAAAGTTCTCACTTGCGACTATCGCCGGGAAGTGCCTATATTTACATACACAAAACTGAAAAAGATCGGACGCCCTACGGTTTGTTTACAGAGAAACACAAAGACATAAATTAATAAAGGTGAAGTATTTACGAATTATGGCTGATAACTGTGACAGAAAGCATAAACTTTGACAGTTTTATTTAAAAACTAGTCGACAAAAGAAAAAAGTTACAAAATTTACATTTAAATATTCCTTAATATATTTTAAAAACTTTGTGAACTAATAAAAACTATAAAACGGCGTGTCGCTTACAAATCTAAAAATTATTTATATAGGGAGGTATGTAACTAAAATTGAGAGAGCAGAACCATCGCCTAACGTAATAGAGCTGTTCGTTCCTGATAAAATTTGATTTTTTCCAAGCAATGTCGAATTGCAACCGTTCCCTTGCATAAGAGATACAGGAGCATCTGTCGTTCTCGAGAAACATATTTTGATAGATTTTTCGCAGGAGAATTCTTCTGGAAATATTCACGAGATCATCTAAATTTATTTCCCTTGTTTCTTACGGTAGCCTCGCACCTCTCGAGAATACAATAGCGATGTATTTTACGCTTAACACGGTAGCTTATAATGGTTATTCCGGCATAATGCCGGCGCTTTTCGGAACATGCAATTTTTAGAGATGCTCCGGTTTCATGAATAGCTTAAATAAAAAGTAGGTAATAAAAGTTGGGCGGGAAACGAAAGCAATGTTTCATCGAAAAAGGATTTCCTCGGCGGTTCTTTTCCTTGTCCGGAGGTATTTGAGAATAATCGCGCACAATTGCAAAAGTTTGAAAAGTAAGGCGATTCGTTCTAATTTCGAAAAAATTGGAAAAAGTGGCGACTTCTCGTGCGTGAATAACCGTAAAATACGTTAGTCGGTTTTTCTGTTCCTGTTGTATTTAAATAAAATATGCTAGAATGTCCTGTGAGAACAATCACTTCTTTTTTATAAGCTTGTATTGCAAATTGTGATAAATGGAAAATCGAGGCTACAACAATTTTACTTTTATTGCGATTTATATTGAGATATATACAGTAATCTACTCCTACAGTGAGTCTGTAAAGACACTGTGGCCATATATGCTCCAATTCAGACATGTTTTTTTTCCAAATTTATCATTGAGCTGATTGGCTTTTATCAATGAAAATTGTTTAAACATAATTTCCCGGTTAGCATGAAATGAAATCCAATTAATTATTGAAAGTAAGACGCTGCTTTTCCTTTTTCACTTGAATTTAAATTTGATTTAGTTATTACAGCTTCCAGATCAAGAAAAATATAGCGAGTATTCCAGAAATCCCGATAGACATCGAGGCGCTACTAAAGGCGATAAATAACGAAGGTGGGTGTGACGTTATCTTTGTGGCAAATATGACGTTTTTGTTCGAGAACATTCTAGAATAGTCTGGATACCATCAGAAGCGCTCGAGATCTTTCGGGAAAGACGGGGCGTTTCCTATATAAGCAAACGAATTGCGTTTTAGTGGAGTTATAATTTTCACGCCGAAGTAATAAATGGTTCGCTCTGTTATAAATTGTGTATTTGTGAGTGGTAAATAATATTTGACTGTGATAAATCTATTCATTTCAAAAACCCATGTCACCTTCTACAATACATAACATCCGACAATTGGAGAGTTTTTTTTTTTTTTTTTTTTTTAATTTATGTTAATTTCCGGTTCAGCTACATAGAAAAGCTACACACAGAATTGTTATAATGTTCACTATTTACAATATCAATCACGTAGAGAGGGCTGCTCCAATGAGATCCTCATTCGCTAACGCTATATTGCTCGTCATCGGTTGATTGGAGGTCTTGTGGAAGTTTACGTTTCAATCGTCTGTGAATTTGTTTTTCACCTAGTGAGTAGCTGACAGCCCCTGGACATTCTCTTATTTTGGTATAATATGTTTTAATACATTTTTTAATAAATGATTGTATAGTGCACAGTCTAAGATCGTTGTGCAGCTGTGTGTTACGAACGAACCAAGGCGCATTGGTGGCAATCCTGAGCACTTTGTTTTGGACAGTTTGTAGTCTCTTGATTATAGAGTTGGATGCAGCTCCCCATACTGGACAGGCATAGGTCATTGTTGAACGTAGAAGGGATGTGTATATAAGGAGGGAACATTCAAGTTTCAACGGGGAATTTCTGTTCATAATAGGATATAGCTGGCTTAGTCTTGAGTGACATTCGTTAAGTTTTTTGTTTATGTGGAACTTCCAAGTAAGTCGCTTGTCCAGATAAACTCCCAGGTACTTGACGGCAGAGTCGGGTGGGTTCCAAGGAATGGACTGGTCGTTTATTATGATGTTGGGTGGCAGTGTAGGGAATCTTAGAGTGAAGACTTTGGTTTCACATTTGTTCGAGTTTAGTGATATAAGTATTCCATGATTTTAACCACTTATTTATTTCAACCATACTAAATTGTAGGTGTTGAGCTGCGATGTTTATGTCTTCATTTTGAGTAATCACTGCGGTGTCGTCTGCATACATTGCAATAGTTGAGTGGTTCATTCGAGGAATGTCGTACATGAATATATTGTAAAGGATGGGTCCTAATATTGATCCTTGTGGAATTCCGGCCGAAATGTTCTTAGTAGAGCATTAATTCTAACTTGAAATCTTCTGTTATCAAGAAAAGATTTCAGAATGACTACTAAGTAGTTTGGTAGATTAATATTTAATATTTTGTATATTAGACCATCTAGCCACACAGTATCGAAGGCCTTAGCTATATCGATAAAGGCAATGAGCGTGTGTTGCTTTGATTCGAATCCTCTTTCGATAATTTCCGAAATTCTTGTAAGTTGGTGACAGGTAGAGTGCTTTGGTCTGAAACCGAATTGAAAAGCCGGAATGATGTTGCCTATTCTACTATTGAGCCTAACTGATATACATTTTTCGATGAGTTTTGAGAATGTCGTTAGAAGGCTAATAGGCCTGTAATTATTAGGATCATTGGGTTTCGTACCCGGTTTATTAAACATCACAATATGTGCAATCTTCCATACGTCTGGAAAATATCCTGCTCTAAGGCATGCGTTGTAAACCGCAGTGAGATAATGTGTAGTTTTTCTCGTGAAGTTTTTAAGGATAATATTTGGAATTTGATCGGTTCCTGGAGCTTTTTTAATTGGTAAATTTTTAATGTACCGAGCTAATTCAGTCGGGGTCACTGGTTCTATGGTTCCAACAGTGTTGGGTATGTTTTCTGCAATAAAGTTGTTGATTGTTCGTGTTCTTTCTATCGTGTCATCAGAGATTGTAGTTGTGAATACTTTCTCTAAATGAATTGCAAAGAGCTCGCATTTTTCTTCATCTGTGGTTAACACAATATCATTGTGTTTCAAAGGTGATGGAGTTGGTGATTTTCTTGTTATTCGCCTAACTGCCTGCCACATTGAGGGATCCTTGGGTTGAAGTTCTTGTATATATCTCCTGTAGGTACTTAATCTGTGTGTGTCGAGGGCCAGCTTCACTTGGCGGTTTAATTGATTTAATACTTGCTTCTGATGTGGTCTTCTCCACCTTTGCCATTCTCTTCTTATTCTATTTTTTTCTCGAATTAAGTTTAATACTTCCTGAGGTGGCTGAAGATAGTTCGGCTTCTTTTGTGAACGCTGGATAGTTGTTGCTTCTTGAATGGCGATTTTAATGGCATTCTGAAGTTTGGATATTGCCGTATTTATATCTGAGATAGTCTGCAGCGTTGATGGACAGTGAGTTGTTTCATCAATGTTTTCTTTAAATTTAACCCAGTTAACTCGGCCATTGATGAGTCTTGGCAGCTGTTTTGCTTCATATGGCGTCTCTGTGAAGGAGATAATTATCGGAAGATGGTCAGAGTCTAGGTCCGTAGTTACGGTTTGCGAGATAGGAAGTCTATTGTTTTTGTGTAAGATGATACTTAGAATATCTGGTTGATGATCAGTACCAATTGGAGAGTGTTCATCGTAAGTTTCTAAAACGCATGTTCTTCTTGACAATGGGCTCCTATCCTGCCCGTGGCCATCCTCATGAAGACTTACTACATTTGTTCAACACTGTATCGTTAAGAGACCACCATGATACGGTCACTATGATGTTCCCGATATTGTCAATTCAATACGTTATAGAATCTCTCCTATAGCTACGCGAAACTTATCAACCTTCTTTTACAATAGACCTAGAACAGAACACTATAAAAACTCCCCTGCAGTTAAACTGTTTCGCACTTATCACAGATTGCAACACAATATAGATATATTTCAATATATATAATGCAGGACTGAAAACTATACATTTAACCGGATATTTTCTGTATAAGACTTTGCGTGTTGGAAATAAATATTATTATTATTATTATAAAATAAAAATTAACCTAGTTCCACTATTTTAAAAATTTTTTTCGAGATCAGGAGGTACGGGGCCGGGGGGGGGGGGGGGGGAAATACATTTGATCTTTCATGGTATTCTAATTAAAGATCTCAACATGATCAAAAGAGGCCGCTTGAGAGGGGGGGGGGGGAGTGTGACTGGTTTTGACGGTTCAGAGGGTTCTGGAAAATTGTTTTTCTAAAGATGAGATTGGTAAAAAGAAATGAGCAGATGAAAAATTACCCTCAACCCATGTTCGAACACCCGACCTCCGGATTTATAGCCCAGCGCTCTACCACTGATAAGGCGACGTTTTGGCTGACCTGAGAAATTCCAAGAGACAGTGGGGGTTAATCAGAAGATTCATTTAGAAAGTTCATCTCACATATTTAAATGAGTGAAATTAACAGTAGCTAATTTAATGAGTTGCAGTTAAGAACATCCGATTAATTCGCGAGGGTTCCATTAGAAGCGCGCATAATTAATTGAGATTTTAGAATATGTCTCCGATTGACCAGAAGCCGAGAAATTAATTAAAGAAGTTTCAATTTTTGGACGTTCTTATCCGAGCTGGTTGAGAAAACCGGCGTTCCCTTGTTCCCTTCATGAAATGAGCAAATTTTGTACAATGTAAAGTCGTTGTTTCGTGGAGATCTTTTACCTTTGTTGTTTAACCGAAACAAAAAATCTTTTTGCGTTTTACATTTTTGCTAGTTACCTCTGTAAGTATCGCATTAATTTTTGCTTATTAAGTTTACCGTACCGTATTTACAGCTTTTGCTTTTTCCTTCACCGTAACTTTTACCACGACGTTTAATTGCAAGGTAAGTTTTTTGCTACTTTCTGTTACATTACTTATAAGGGCGGACATTATTTCTTGTTCCTGCATTTCATTTCCCGTAGACCGCCGCCATTTACTGAACTCGTCCGATTCCTGGCGCTGTCGTTTACTCCGACCCCGTTCTGGAACCTCCGAAATTTCGGTATTAGCGTAAATTTGAGAAATTCAGCAGCCTTAACCTCCACAGTCCGAAAAAATAATTAACAAATTTTTTAGTTAACACCTGGTGTAATTCTGGGTTCAAAATAGAAAAACTTAACATGAAAACTCTTATCTAGGTCGTAATTTGGGCTTGATTATTTCTTATAAAGTACGTCGTCAATGGTAACGTCCGTTTTATGGGCATCGTACCTATAAAACACCTAGATATCTTAATAGCTATAAATTTAAATAAAGTTTTAATTACCCTGAGTTAAATAATCCTTAGTCCGGTCAAAATTGTGCTTCAACAAACAGACGCACTAACAAATAGCACAAAAACCAAACTGATGATGCTTTTAAACTTCACTTCTTTGATTTTAATTTGAATCTGGATTTAGATGATACTAACTTAGTTGTACTTGCAGTTACAGTATAGGCCCTTTGATGGTGGAATAACTCCCTTCAACTGATAACTTGAAGACCTTGAAGAAAGGCTTCTCTTCAGCGACAAATGCGGGATGACCACAGCACCCCAACTAAATCTTTTCGTAAACGGGAAAACACATTCCCGCTTCATTCTAGTTAACGTTCACTTTTTTTATCACAACGTAAAGAAAATTCTAGTTTTCTTCTAGACAACTTTACAATTAAACAAGACTGACTGTCTTTTGAAATGTGCTCCGGTACGGCAGTACGCCCATCAGCAAAACAAACGGCTACGTTTCAACGTCCACCACCAAAAAAGCCAAGATTATCGTCCGGTTCGCTTATTTAAAACTTTTTCTCTTTCTTTTACACTTTCCTTCCTTAATTTATTAATGCGTCGTCAAACAAACATCTGCTCAACTCGGCCATAATACGTGCTTATCTTGAACCTAAATAGCTTACGCCACGATAACGGAATTACATATCTACAAAACTACGTAAACAATTCCGGATGGCTAACACAAAATAACTTTACAAGTACAATTAAAAATAAACAAAACCATTATTCAAACAAAACCAAACATTGAATAATTCGGATACAAAACAAAACAATATATACAAAGTTTTACTAAACATAGACCTAATTAATCAAACTATCAGTTTAATAAAAATTAATTACACAAAAGAAAGATTTCAATGCCTGACTTGACACCTTCCACCTACTAACTTAAAAAGAATTAGCTGAGGGATTGAGTAATTAACCATGTAAAAATACTTAACTTCGTATTCCCAGAAACAAGGTTTCAATTTCCGACTGATGGACTCGAGCAATAAATAATCACTCTACCTCATTTTAATAAAATCGCGATGACAATTATAATTATCCCCTTGGCTTATGGGGTAGGTATATCACAAATGTGGTATGATTTAAATTTTCTGATCGTCCTGTAACTTTTCAGCCTAATAAGTACATCTACGAACCTGCCAAACGCATTTTCATGCCCGCGATTCAATATAATAATTTTCTCTTGATCGTTCGTGATAAGGGTAGACATCATTAGGCCACTTTAATTAAACCCTAAACTCGGCAAAATACAACTCTAGGGACGCAAGAGGGTACTTAAAATTCTCCTTGAGTTTGAAACTGCTTTGTACTCTAAACTGGTTAAAACTATAACTTAGAGAATAGATAGTCTTGGTAATTAGATTAAAGAGCTTAATTTATTTTAAGTAGCAACCATTTTACCCAACCTCACTTATCGTTAGAGTTGTGGCCCGTATAGTTCGTAAACTCCTTCCATTCATCCCAAAGACATGCAATAATTACAATCATTGTGTGTTGCAAAGTTACTTTTTCCGGCAGGAAGTTACGGCATTGAAGATTTCAGACAATCGCATCGCAATAGCATATTAGTTTAATCATAGACCAAATACAATGGTCTATGGTTTAATTAACTAAAAATATAAATTAAATTACTCAAGCTCTGTTTGAATAGTCGTGGATACAGGATGCTCCATATCGAAACGGGGTATGGGTGAGAAATTAACCTGTCCTTATAGTACAAAGCAGCAAATCTGTTGTACAGGGGTCCCAATGGATTAGCAACGAAACCCATTATTCGTTGCCAATTGCAGTAATCGCTAAAAGATCGATTGTATAAGTGAATGTTAAATTAAAAGTAGTTCACGTAAATGGAATAAATTGCTACTTCACTACATAACTTCCATACATTAACAAATTGTAATTTATAATGGCGCAATAAAGCACAATCTAAATGAACATTCAATAGAGCATTAATAAATTAGTTGGGATGTAGCTTCAGATAAAGTAATTTCGAATGTAAATCACTGTACGTAGCGATAGTCGGCGGATTCTGATAATCATAAATTCTAATTAATAACCCCGAGCAATCTTCTGTTTATGAACTTGCCATTAAATGGATAGGTGAACGCTATTAGCTACATAAACTTTCGTATTTTCCTCAAACAAAAGCTTAGTTTAGCTTTGGGTACGAAGTTGCCATAAAACTTCATTCGAAGAAGTGACTATACGTACCTACTACGCTGTAAATTACAGGTATTGTAGACACTTTGTTGGAGTCCAAATATTTGTTAGTTAATGTTTTACAAAAATATATTGGATCACCAATCACCATTGTATAGTAAACCGGATAGGCGCCAATATTTGAATTTAAATTAATTTCTAGTAAAAAGGGTAGTCAGATTAAAAGCAAAACATGCTTCTGCAAGAAACGACGAAGCTATATTGAATATCAAGAAAAGGTAATAATTACAATTCGATTGCATGGAAAACCAGTATAATTTTTATAAAAATTTACCTTTGAACGTTGAGTCGTAACCTTGTGAGCTCAAAAGAGCGCGTTATCTATAACAGGCAGCAACACAAAAAGCAAGTAAAAAGAGTAGTGAATCGCGCTGCATATAAAATATTGCAAAATAACAATGTGTAAGGTCTGACACGGAGGCAATCGGATACAAAAGCTGTAATTAATACTCAAGAAGGAATCAATAATTCGAAAGCAAAATTTTGATCGACTGCTGATATGACAGCATAAAAGTGATGTTATATTCAAGAAACTTTATGATGCATAAATAACTAAATTTCTATTCAATATCAACGCAAATTCTTTGGGGTAAACAAATAACGTAACAAAAAAATGGTCAGACAAATCCTCGGTAACTTCATAAACTCATTCACAAAGCAACGGTCCTAATATCGATATAACACAGGTAATCTGAAGGATACAATGCAGTTAAACTAACAGAAATGAATCTTCGCAGCAATCAGAAAGTAACGTAAACAAAATCGGGTCTTGATAAGTATATTCTTCGTAGCGACACAGGTAGTGTAAGTAAAATAGGATGTATTGGGGCATTTCACAAGATAGTTTTAACCTCCAAGGTGTCGTTATACTTGTAGATACACTTCCGAAACAAATATCGAAGTGTAGGCCAATGTGTAAGTAGGTCCTAGGTAGTGGCGGTATCACGGAATGAATTTCACTCGAATCTGCCGGTAAGGTAGAAACCTATCTATGGCGTTCTTGACTTGTAAGATGGCGGTGGACCTTCATAAATGAATCTTCCTTACGCAATATTGTGAAAATCCAAAATTCGGCGATTTCCACTCAGGAATATGGATGTAGAAGCACAATTCCGTAGGTAATACTGAACAAAAGGGTAAATCAGAAGTAAGAAGTAAGAAGCCTAAAAAATGATTATTCAAAATCAAAAGGTAATGCGTAATTTTTGTTTTAACATACCGTCAATAGCCTCGTAAAAGCTATCCGCGAATGCCTCAGCGAAGCGTAAAAAGCAAAATAACAAGAGAAAAACTTCACTAAACTTATACAGCACCAAAAATCCCAAAAAGGCTGCCAAAATTAGTCGAGTAATTAAGCCCGAGTATTCTTCTGCAAGTAATGGTTGAATCTAGTTTATTGACAAAGAAGCAGTGCGTGCACCGAGAGGAGTTGAAAAGAAAAAACCCTCTGCACGGCCTCGGACGGTGACACAAATAACTATTGGTAATACCTAAAGATTGTCTCCCGGGGGGTTAATGGAGACGGGTTTTTGTCCGGAGGGATTTTGGTCAGGGGTTATTGTCCGTAGCGATTTTCAGAATTTTCAGACCTGAGAGTTTCATTAGCTTCAATAAGTAGTAATACAGAAATTCTGCGTAACATTTACAATTGTTGTTTCTGTATGGGGGCCATATTGGGCATCCAGGTGAGTTACACACTTACACAACACTATAAAGCATGAATAGGAAATTCAAAACAGGAAATTCGAAATACAAATTCTTATTTCCAAATTCGATTTCGTAACTTAAAATTCGAAGGGAGATTGGAATTAGAGGGTTTTTTTAATCTCTTCAAACGCCTTTTTTAGTCAGAATTCGAAGTTGGAAGTTTAAAACTCTGTAGTTCACAAATCAAAAATCAGAAGTTCTACGTTGATCCTGGTGATCCTTATGATGTGGTGCAAGAAACTCGAAAAAACAGGATTTGGAGACTCAAAATGATATAACTTGTGTATTCTGTAACGGCTCCTTTTTATTAAAGCTTATTGGGAAGGCTCTAAGAACTCCAAGGTGTCATAGTTTCTCTATTTTGAGGTGACTGATAACGTACTCAAACAGTACGACACTAACAGGTCATGAACTGCTACAAGTATAATGACTCAATAAAGAAAATATTGTACAATAATGTATGTTTCAGGCTGTATCCACTACGACAGCGCCCTTGTGTTGTTCTAACTTATCTTTGAGACACGTGTAAACATCAATTCTTGATGTGAAGTTAAGAGCACTGAGACTACATCAGCCATACTTCTGATATCGCAAAGTACATTTTACTGTAATAAATAACAGGGATTAGGGAGCTATTTTCTTTCTTGTTATCAACTGTCATGTCTGTGTTGGAAAAATATACATCGCCCTGCCGCTATTTCCTCGCAAGATTTACGCAACATCACTTCCAATATACGCAAGTAACCCCGGGCGGGTTTCTGGCTTAAGGCATCAAATAAAATGTTCAATATCATCATTTCCATTTGATTTACGAAATGTGTCGGATCTACTCAATTTAGTCCTTATATCCTTGTCGCATCGTTATTCAAACTATGACATTACGGCCATTTGTAAGAAAGGCCCTTCTGTGTCATTTTCAAAAGACCCCCCGATGTATTTTTGGTGACGGATGTGAGTCTAGCATTATCCTTATATGCCAAGAATTATTAGGAGAATATCCGTTTGTCATAATCGTGTTAAGTCGAAAACGTCGAGTAAACCGTTATGTATATGTATAGACATTTGAAGTAAATGGGGTGGAATCGGTAGCAACATACACTTCTATTCGGGTTGACTTTAATTACTCATTTCTATATTGCACAAATTGAAGAAATAAGTTGAACACTGTACAGTTTAATTTCTGTCTTTATTCGTAAATGATAGGAAGTGACAATTTCCGTTTCATTTATCAGATGCGCTGCCATTGGAAAGTATAGATGAATTGCAATTAAATGTAAAAATGGTGTTCTTATATTAAATGCCTCGTCGTTGGTAATTTGAAAAGATATTCCAGCTGTCATTGTTACACTAACAGTGCGGGAAATAGGGGTTATGAAAATCCAACGAAATAAAATAAATAAGAATGGTGACAATAAAGCATTGCGGTTTAGGTATAAAAATGAAGTAGAACTTTCATGTATATATGTATATGAATCGGCAGGTAAAATGGCAGGAGATGACGCATCCCCATTATTCATATTCTATTAATTGTGCCTATTGGTGGGCCACACTTCGACTTACTACTCATCTGCACATAGCCCTCTTTCTCCTTCTTAGCTGCCGGTTCCTGTACCTACAGTTTGAAAGGTGTACAAAAGTACAATAAAGCTCCGTACTCTCTACATTGTAATTAAAGGAATTTCGTACAGAAAATAAATACAGGACTACATTGTATTTTTAACGTTATTTTTATCATGAGATTGTATCAAGTTAAAGGACGCAACGCTATAGAGATGATAAGTAGAATTGCATTGCATGGGGATACGTGAGTTACGACGGTCTCTGAAAGACGAGAAGAGCCGGTTCTGAGCAGTTGCAATATTGAAATCGGATATTGATTGAAACCGTGTAGAACTATTGAAGAAGACAATCCATTTTGTTGAGCGTCAAGTTTATAAAATAAAACTGTAACATTTAGTAAGTAATAAAGTATCAATTTAACAGTGAATTCAAGTTATAACAGTGCGTGGGAAATAATAATAATCTGTGTTGTATTAAAATACTGATAGTGAAATTGTACGGCGACATAAAATCATGGACCTGATCTGCAAGGCATCTTAAGGACGTTAAAGGTGCCGATTTATATTTTTTATCACTTAAGTTGCATACATTTATTTTCAATATGTGATAATCCACCCTTATGGTTAGGCAACACACCTTTACATCTGACACAAAAATATGATATGCTTTGTATAATTATAACCAATCGACCGTTTTGCGCAGATGCCGAATATTAGGGGATTTTCGTAACGAAGCTAGGGGAGAATGAAGAAGATGGCGACGCGACGAGGTCGGCGGAAGGCATCGCGCGTTCCCGGTTTTTATTCTTGATTATTTTGGTTGTGGTGTTTTGAAGGTGTAATTACAGGTAGTAACCATTTTTCTCTTTCTTTGTACTAACTATTAATCATTGAATTTCTTGCCACAATTTGATATTATATATTTACATTTTGCTGATTTTGCATAAACTACGATATCTGAATCATGGTGTACACCATGGCTTTGTTTTGGGTACCGCTATCTGAATCATGTTTGTTTGTTATACTGTACAGGTGATTATACCATTAATTTGTTTTATTAAGTATTTATTCGTGTATTCACGAGGAGGATTATTTATTTATTTATTTATTTATTTATTTACTTATTTATTTACTTATTTATTTAGTTATTTATTTATTTATTTATTTATTTATTTATTTATTTATTTATTTATTTATTTATTTATTTATTTATTTATTTATTTATTTATTAATTTATTTATTTATTATCAGTGCCATGTTGCTCTGTTCGATTGATCCGTAACTATTCCGTGAGGGAAGTACCTAATACAGTTCGATCTTTTGCTGTATCTGTTGCCTACTCGTTTCGTGCGGATTGCAGTTCTTGGCATCTTAGCAATGCGAGTAGGGGCCCTCTCATTAACATTTCACTATTTTCAATATGTTCTGCTTAAGTGATAATCGATTCTCACTTGAATACTTGCTATTGGCCATTGGCATTCTCACATGAACTTTTCGTGTTAAATTAAATTATGTTAACGGAAGGCTGGAGTAGAGCTACACCATTTAGATGTTTCGTATGTACATGCAAGTTATTTATTTTACGAGTTGTGTTATCTCAATTGATTGTATAGGCATTTTGATGTGTTTTTGTAATTGATTTATCATGTTTTCCACTGCATTTATGATGTCTGGTGTATTTTGGTTTTATGAACTTCTTTAATTGCATTTGATTTGCTTATCTGATTTTTATCATACAGTTTGAGATGTTTTATTTATGCGTATTTTATCTTGCATTTCATTGCTGTAGGTGATTTATTTCATGTATTGTGTGACCTATAGCAGGGTTTTTGTCCCGTATAAGGTTTCCCTGGCAAGGTCTTGTTGTGTGCCTAATATATTTATTTGTTCTTGTTACTTCTTACGCACAAAAGTTCTGTCTTTTATTTAATTCCCTTACCGATGATGTCTTAAGTCCCAACACATATAAGAACCGATTACACAACGTAGGAGTTCATTCGTGCCATCCATATCGAGCCGACTGCCATCCAAATTCAAAAGTGCCGACTTGAAAGGTAGGTGGCTCTGCTTAAAGATTTTTTTGCCAGAGTTGCCAACGGTAAGTATAGGGTAAGTCAACATTTTCAGTGTCGGCTTGATAAACCCCTAGGAACATTACAAATAAAAGAAGTTGGATGGCGTATATTTTTATGCGCCTTAGTGAAGGTTCTATACGGGGTGTCAATTTTGTCTGAAACGCTGAATATACGAGTATCTTCAGAACAGCATTTTGTTTAAAGCAGCTTTTTGTAGTATTCAAAATTATAAACGTTTGCTACCAATCTACGTACTTTAAATTTGTGGTCAGTATTGTACTTCTGCATGGTCAAAGGAGTATATTTTTTAGTGACCTCTCCAAAATTGCTGATCGTTTCACAAATAAATTTGAGCTAATATTTTTCCAATTTACCGGTAAGTTTTTGATTATTAATGTGACTGCAGTGAAACAATTTTCTTTCCAATTCTTAACCTTTTTAATCTGAGCTAACCTGTAAGTAAACGAACAAAAGGCAGGTTCAAATATACTAACACCGAAGGAAGAAATTTGCAAGAATATTTTATTAAATAGAACCACGAACCACCAATCTTTATCAACAATTGTAACTTCCATAAGGGCTGAAAAATCGAGATCTCAGTCTCAATAAAATTTAAATAATTATTTTATGGAATTAAGCTCAAGTTTTAAGCCTGGTTTACACGCTACGATATATGCTAGCAATATATCGTAACGATCGAATTGTTACGATTTATTGTCGCATGATATAATACTTGTATAAGATAAAATCGAGGATAAAATGACCTGAAAGTTGACGTTATAACTATTTGAGGAGCTACCAAAAGAATCTTTTTAAGGTGTTGCGGTTGAAGGTGTTTCGTGCTTAGGTAGAGCACATCATAATGTATCCCCGTATCCCACAAACCGAAATACAGGGTATACAATTTGTACAATGTCGAATATTAAAAAAAGAGATTATGTAATTATGTATTGTTATTAAAATCCTCGCTTTTGTTCGATCTCGACTAGAAATAAAATCCTTCTTGGATATTATGTTTATCCTTGGTTTATCCCATGAAAAGCATTAAAATTGATCCAACAACCATTCAGCTATCGGATATGAATTTTAAGTGATAGGCACGCGACATCGAAATTTTTTAGGCTACTCCCGATCGATGCCGGCGACAATAGATTTGAATACGCCTTACCGTTCAGTGTTCGTGAAAATATTTCACCAGTTCAAATATCTATTGTAATAAAATATGTCATTGAATCATAGGTGTGACTACCTTGAACCTTATAAGAAGCGTTCATAGACCTTGACAGAAGATACAATACAATGCATTTTCGGGTATTTTGACACATTTTTACACCCACCAAATTTCTTAGCCCAGAAGTTCTTTTGTAATCGACCAATTTCCCTTTATTTTTTCATGATGTGTGGGTGGTAACATTAGTCTTCTACAAATGAAGCTTGATTTTAAGATAATTTGACAAAATACGTTTAGTAAAGAAACACTTTTAATCTCTGATGGCAATGGACTTCTTTAAAGCGTTTTACTACCGTAAACTGCCGCCGTAGGAAGATAAAAATATATTAGGAAGTCGTTTATTGTATGTAATTTTGTAGGTTGTTAACGTGCATATTAAATTAATCATTCCCACGTCTCCAGTCAGTTGCGCACAATTTTAGATAGTAATTTAGGTTACTAGAGCTCCATTTAACTACCTTCAGTTTCATTGTGGCTCACAGCTTTTCCCCGGAAAAATGTGCACCTAGATTAGTGCGCCGAATATTTATAGCGTGCAAGATTTGGCCCCAAGAAAATTAGCTTCTGATGGAACTTTGCCCACAAGAAAACCGCCCTGTATTATTTGCCCACATAAGGTTCGCCCTCGGAAAATTTGTCGGCAGTATCACACAAGAGGAAAATTCGGATATCGTCTTATCGATACTTTCTAAAAGAAAAAGGTGACTACCAGGCTTCATAAGAACTGTACTGCAGCATTTTATAAAAATTACAAAAATTCGATTACAAAAATCTTGTGAGTGTATGTCCCAGAAATTGTTTAACCATTTATACAGTGATGTTTATTGAGAAGTAGACATTTACGTGGATTTTCCTATGTCTACTTTTAAAAGACAAAATATCCATACATACAGGATATAGTACAAGCCTTTTTACATACTTCACAGAAAATAAATCTCTTACGCTCCCTAAACTGTTTCCGGCACTATTCCAATTGGCGCCCTTTAGAAGAGATTTTGTTTTTTATTATACGCTCGTCATTTTTCGTTGATCACCGATCACAAACCTTTGGCACGAGATCCTGTAACCTGAAAAGTCGCTTCCAGTTCTACGCATGAGCCGCTAGCTGCCCCTAATGTTTGAACATCAACCCCTAGTTGCACCGACATGACATTACGAAACGGCAATCTGGAGTAGATACTTGGCACGCACCTTACCTCGGGATCGTCAAAATGAAAGTAATGACACGTCCCTTTGTGTTTTGGACGGAAACATCGGCATCGCAAAAATCGGAAAGTGCTGTTATACTCGAATTTGTACGAGAAATCTGTAGTCGAGTCAAAATTTTATTTTGCTAGCACATAGCGATCAAAAATGAGTGACCGTCTAGTCACTTTTGCAATTTTTGTTTACATGGGAAATCCTACTTAACTTGAACTTTCAAAGGCGACTCGACAGTCACTCATTCTTGATCGCCCGTTATAATGTAACTCGAATTATTGCTTCTTTTGAGAATTAATTACAATTTTAATATTCGATTGCCTCAGTGTCAGACGTTCCCCTTTTATTTGTTTGTTGTGTCGTTTTTTGTTACAGAAAAGGCTGAACGCGCCCTTTTGAGCTCACAAGGTTGCGACCCGAAGTTCAAAGGTAATTTATATTTTTCGTAGACTCCTTAATATAACGCTTGATTACATACTGGTTATCGATACAATCGAATTGTAATTATTAAATTTGCTTGATATTCACTTAGCTCAATGGTTTTCTGCGGAAGCCTGTTTTGATATTAATATTTTCTCTGACTACGTGTTGATCCAACTGATACTAAAGATTAATTTACATTTAAATATTAACATTGCAGATCTATACATTACAGGGACATATACTGCATTCATTATAAGAAGGTAGTAGATGGCGCTGTGTTTGAAGATAAACACACACAGGAAAAATATAAAACGGCACTAAATTATTGTAAAGTAGAAATATCCAGCACTGCGAACATAAATAAATTTTTGACATTAACAGCTAATGACACTGCGGCAGTTTAGTTGACAACATAAACTACCAGTTTACAGAATTCTCCAGTAGTTTAATGTTTGAGCGTAATACTGACTCGTTATTTAACCAATCACAGTGAAGGTCAAAGCTTCCCACTTCCGTTCTACCACTACCTTCTTACAAGGAATATAGTATATATGTAATATTTTTGAGGTCATTGATTAAATCACCCTCGATTGTGACTTCAATTATTGTTTATGTACTATCCCTATCAAGTGTTTTATTTATGTAGCTTATCAAGACCAGAACAAGGATCTTTTCCGTGAATTTTGGACGTACGCAAGAAGAAAGTCAGTGAGCGACAAGTGACTATAAATTGGCCAAAAATCAGTTAAATGGATCCGTAAAAAAAAAATAAACTCATTGGTAACATTCGTGCATAAAAACGGTAACACTTTCAATTCAAAGACATACAGTTCGGGTTGCGGCAAGAAACCGGAAAAAATCTAACGTGGCAACGTAAAACCAGCTCCAATTACGCAGTAAAGAAGGACTATTTTGTTTAAGAGATTACCAATTAAAACATTTGCTTAAATCGTTTGATGTCCAATTAATAACCTTTCAGCAAATTTCCATTGTCTTGAACGAGTTCTTGAATCCAAATATGAGGGCGATCCCGTTTTTTCCAGGGTTGGACGACTAGTGTAGACAGCTTATAAATAAGGTAGTGCGTATTTTATATTCAATACAGATCGGATTCTTCAAGGATTTTACTTAGTGAAAATTTGAATTGTTTGAGTCGTGAAAATAAAGATGTATTCTTGAACGATTAGATCTTATTATTTTGTATGTGTTTCCATTGCAAATAGAATTCGTGTAGACACTCTGTATAGTTCGCGCTTTTAAGGAACCGACCTTAACTTAAACCGGAACGCGCACTTTTATTTCGGTACGGGTACTAACCCTTCAGTGGCCAATCGCCGAATGCTCGGCGGCCGAATGTACCCCTAACACTTCTTTACGATCACAGCGCCTTCCAAACTTAGCGCTCAATGCTCTCTCGGATACCTCCTGGATACGTTCTTACTTTTTACAATTTTTTAATACGCCCCAAAATAGTGGCTAATAGTTTGCAACGGTCATTTTTACTCTTTTGTCTCTTCTGACCAATCCGTCGTTTTGAAAAACCATTAGGCGGAAACATTTGGGGTTGAAAATTGGTAACTCAGTAATCTGAATCAGCGGTATGGTCACGTAAATGCCATTTATCTCGCGTTATATCCCATCAGACTGGCGCTAACTACGTTCGCATGCAGTTAATCGGCCAGTGACGCGTCCGGTATCCCTTGACTTTTAAAACATAGAGCGCGCGATTAAAATTGTTCAGGTAACAAAATTTCGGAGTAACCAGCTCTCTATTGTAGCTATCCTGTATACCTCACAATACTCAATACCTAAAACCGAGCAACCATAAAGAAATTCAACTCTAAACCCTTAATCTGGGGGTCAAAAACGCGCCGACACCCATGTATCCTGATCATCCTAGTAAAAAATCAAATTCTAGAGAGATTTCGTTACAATGGCACATTTATGTAAGTTATCGGAACCATGGACAATGTTCTGAAAACATTTTGATAAATATGAAGATATCGCGTGCTGCAAGGACATCGTTATTGTTTTGTAACTCGACTGTGAATTAAGTAAATCAAAAACAAATCTTGTAATTTACTTCCTAAAATATGGCAGAGGCAGAATGATCATCAAATTCTGCTATAATTTTCTCTCGCTTCAAAGAGCATTACCTGCACATAAAGCATGCATAACGTAATAGGAGTAATAACATAATGGTCCCAATTAGCGATTTACGTAGTTGCCTGATTGCGTAAGACATCATTTGCGAGGGCACAGCGTGAATTTATAACAGTGCTATTTATCTTTGCGCAGAAAAGGAAGTGCCTTTTGACTTGAAAAATCTTACCTGCAACAATTGGAGTGGAGGACTAACTTCCGGTTTCTTTTTCGCGCGAATGCAGAAACATTTAAGCCAAGGCATAGTGAACAGTTACTAATAAAAAGTGGGCACATTTTATTAAATAGTTCGATTAACAGCAAACCGACGTACTCCATACTCCATCGCTGCGAGAAGCTCCACTCTCGCAATCCCGAAAGCTACTGGCAAAATCCTAAGGCACCGAGCGTTCTAAGTGCAGAAATCACAGCATTCGCAATAAATGTTGCTTTTTTGCATTTCGCAGTGTATTCAGAGATCTGGAAGTAATCGGAGTTATTAAAAATCAATTTTAATTTAGCGAACGCCTGTCATTTTAATGAAATCTAATATGCTTAACGCGGTTTTAAATATCGTGTTAGTAATTGGATACGTTTCAGACTAGACTTAGTTCTCATCGGCAAAGATTAATGTGGCTTAAAGGAGCTGATCACTTCGTTAGTGAAGGTTAATTAATATCAGTTCACATGGGGGTAGTTACGGCATTTTCAGTTCGCTGCATTAACAAGCGTTAAGGCGTTCCAAATATTTTAGTTTCTGGCAAAAAGTGATGAAAGAAAAACGACCAGCTTCCGAAAGTGCCCTCAGCGAGTAACTGTGTGCTTGTATAATACACATAATTGCTCAAAATAGAAATGCAGATGCATCTAGTAGATACATCTATAACTGGGAGCGCTTTAACGTGGTTGTTATTCATTATAATTGCATCTTGAGCCGGTGCTCAGGGCTGTATTAATAAGAGCTGGATAACGGTTTGCTTGTACGTTGAATTTTTGTAATGGGCGGTCATGTTTAGCACAAGAATACGCTAATGTTAATACAAAAGGACGAATTTGATGTTATCGTTTCAGCCGAGCAGTATAATCAATAAGCTACGTTATACTATTTCTTCTTGGTAATTTCTTATCGAAGAATTTGTACTAATTACAAAGCAACAAAGGAACTGTTCAACTTTTTGGAAAAACTTTGAAAGGTCAATGTATCTACAAGCGGAGATTTAATACGAACAAAACTTTCGTTTAAATCATATTTCCAGCATTTTATTTTTCTTTTCCCCGGAGAAAGTTTCAATATTTACCCTTACAATACATCCGAACGAAAGAGAAGCAAGAAAAATATATGACCGGTCGACTGGTTTCGCAATCCGATTATCTCTCTATGAATTTATCAGAAAGTTTTCTTCCGCATACATCTCCCTCGTTGCCATGGTATTGTAATCTGTCACCGATTATTTGTTTTAAAAAACAACAAAGGTAGTAGCATTGTATTTAAAATATTACAATAGTGCCACAGGATAGGGAAATACGCCGTCCAAGAATTTTTGTGTACAGATGGCACTGTGTTCATTGCTGCATCGCTAATCTTTTTTTTTTAAATTTATTTATTTATTGTCCCTCTCTTGTTGTGGGCCTGAACAGGCTTTCGGCCAATTACTGAGTAACCCGCTTAATGCTTTTTAGAGGTGCCCCTGCAGAAGGTGATATGTTGTTCTATACTACTCCGGTATTTACCTCGGAAAACTGCAGGAAAATAGTCCAGGCTATATAATATTTTTTTACAAAAAAATTAGTTACCGGTTCAAACCGGGTTTTTCGTGCTGGTGAAATGATTAGAAATTGGGGAAAATAATTAAAACAGCTGAAATTTTCCGCGGGTGAAATCACGGGGGTTGAAAGGGGTGAAAACTGGTATTTTGCAATTTGTGGCAAAACTATTAATTTTAGGAGAAAATATTCAATATAAAAGTTATAGAGAATAAAAAAATGAACAACTTTTGTATCTACACTATTTACACATACCTAACCTCCAATTTTCCTAGAAAAACCGGAAAAACTTTTTTTTCCATTTTTATTCTTATTTTTGCGAAAAAAAGTCGTAGGGATTTGAAATTTGGAGTAAACAGCTTGTTTTATGATAAAAAAGGAGACAATTTTTTGGGGCCCGTAAAGTTGAACCGTTTCTCAGATCTCAAGATTTCTGAAAAAAACCACCTCTTTTTCAAGGGGATGAAAAATCTATTTTTTTCATCGTACAGAGGTGCACGGGGTAGCAAAATTTTCGGGAAGACTTATATTTTATTAAACAAAAATAAAAAAAATATTATTCCTATAGCAAAAATTCGAGAAAATCGTCAAAAACTGGAAAAACAGTTTTAAGATATACACGGTTTTTGACATGATAAATCAACGTGTTGGATGTTAATAAAGATTTTTTCGAAATCTGTCTTCTTGCTTCTCTTTAATGTTTGCTTAAATATTCTCTTTTGTTATCTTATGCTCAACTGTTCTAATTAAAACATCCGAGAAAACATCTTTAGGTATTATTTCTCTTTTCTGAATTTTTACCGCAATAAAAGCAATTCGAAAAAAATTTGAATTATATCTTGCTTCCCGATTCCTGGACAATTTGTTTTTGTTCACTGACTCTTCTTCCGGCCTGTTTTACAGCTGCTGCAATTGCGTTGGGCCTGTTGATAAACTTGCAAAATCTCCAATAATAACGTTAGTTTTACCAGCCAAAGCAAATGATTTGAGACGTAAAACCTGGAATAAACTTCGTGAGGATTTTATTCATAATTCCTGTAAATTAACGATCAACAAGCCCAGCGTAATCGCATCAGCTGTAAAACAGGCAGGAAGAAGAGTTAGTGAACAAAAACAAATTTCTCAGGAAGCAAAAGAATTCAATTTTACTTCGAATTGCTTTTATTGCGGTAAAAATGCAGAAAAAAGAAATAATAAAAATGTTTTAATTAAGGCAGTTGGGCACTAGGAAACAAAAGAAAATATTTTAGCAACATTAAAGAGGAGAGAGAAGATTTCAAAAACTTCAAAAGCGCGGACCCAATACGTTAATTTAGTTGCAAAAAAAGCTATTTACCAATGTCAAAAACTGTATATATTAAAACTGTTCCCCTAGTTTTTGCCGCTTTTCTTAAAATTTTTCTATTGGAATAATATTTTTTATTTTTGATTAAGTATTAAAATGTAAGTCCTTAAGAAAATTTTTCTACCCCGCGCACCTCTGTACGATGAAAAAAAATAGATTTTTCATCCCCTTGAAAAACAGGTGGTTTTTTTTCAGAAAACGTGAGATCTGAGAAACGGTTCAACTTTACGGACCCAAAAATTATCTCCTTTTTTATCATAAAACAAGCTATATTTCCTCCAAATTTCAAACCCCTACGAATTTTTTTCGCAAAATAAGAATAAAAAACGAAAAAAAAAACCAGTTTTTCCGGCTTTTCTAGGAAAATTGGAGGTTATATGAAAATAGCGTAGATACAAAAGATGCTCTTTTTTTTAATCTCTATAACTTTTACTTTGAACATTTTCGTCTAAAATTAATAGTTTTGCCACAATTTGCAAAACGCCATTTTCCACCCTTTTCAACTCCCGGGATTTCACCCGCGGAAAAATTCAGCTGTTTAATTATTTTTTCCCAATTTTTAATCATTTCACCTGCCTGAAAAACTCGGTTTCGCCCGTTAACTAATTTTTTTTGAAAATAAATTATTTCAGAGCTATTTAGCCTGGACTATGGGAGTAGCCGGCAGAGTGCTCGAATCTGATCTATGAAATTCCCATCTCTGCCACAGATGAAAAACTCACCTCAGCCCAGGTTCGAACACTCGACCTTCCGGATATGTAGCCCAACAATCTACTACTGAGCCACAGAGTCGGTAACCTGTAGAAGTTAGAGCTGTTTTTATTGTTTCAGCAAATCAGTTTATCATAAAAAAAAATCATTATACGATCAAACGAACTTACCTGTGAAGTTCGATCGTAATTATATCGTTCGTCCCCTCCTGAGTTCAAAGATGTTATGTAATATTCTTGAGTATAAAAAATTAAGGCCATTAAGGGTAATATGTAGTTCAACGCACAATATTTTAAAAGTCAAACTCCCCTCTCCTCACTGCAGACAGGTCAGCTCGTAAATAGTTCATTTAGTTCGAAAGAAAACGTTGAATGTTGTTTCTAAAATTTGGGAATTGGGAATGGGAGGGAAGGCTCCGTAACATCTTTGGACTGGACGGTCGATATAATTCAGGTGCGGATTTAAAGGGGTGCGCAGGGGGCGCACGCCCCTTCCTAGCATTCCTAGACAATTGTCATTTTTAATAACTGTCCTAAAAATCGTATTAGTGAAAAAAGATTATAAAATTTAAACTTAAATAGGTATTCTAACACCAGGTCTAACACCGAATGCTCTTCAGGGCGTCCCAGATGATAACATTTTAATTAACCATTTAACGTTAATAATAAATGAGTATGGATAACCCGTCGTTAGCAGAACTTCTGGATGAAGTGTATACACTGTGTCCCAGATAAGGATGTCTCATGGGGATTTCGAAAACCATAGAAGAGATGGAGATGGTCAATAAATTTGCCGATTTAGTTTTAATTTTTTTCTGATGGGATTTTAACAGATACAAAAAAAACGTTTTTCTCCAACCACCTGAATAAGACGCTATTTTGTGACAGTGTTCGGTACGTAAAATTGACGTTTTGCGGATTAATCGTTTTCACCATGGCAACTGGGACTTTTGGAAAACCATTAAAAAATTAGAAGATACGTATGTGTGAAAATGAAGATGGTTTTGAAAAAGTTTGCAATTAATTTTAATTAAACCCGATTAGTTTTAATTTTATCTGATAGATGGGATTTTAACGTGAAACCGTTACAAATAACTATTTCTCATTGCCACTTATTATTTTACAAGACACCGTTGAGACGTTTCGTTTCGGAGAAATCATTATCAGCTTTATTTTTTTGTATGACCCGTAAAAACTATATTGAATAGCATTTTTTATTAAGAATAAAACGATGTACGGCACACAAAAGTCGAAAACTGTTGGTTTCAACAAGATGGTGTACTCGCACACAATGCCCTAATCGTGCAAGAATACTTATTGGACAAATTTCGTAGAAAGTAGAATAAATCAATTTGTACATACAAAAAAAAGCTGGAATTTGTCATTTAGACATTTTCTGGCTTGTTCTTTTCTTATTTTATTATAATAATTTGTTGTACTATGCCAAAAATGTTCTATGTTTTCACACAGAAAATGACGTTAACACAACATACCTTTCTGAATCGAAGATAACAAGGAAGAAATGAAGTTAGGTAAGCAAATAGAAAGTTGACATCGATTAATTGGTACTCGATAGCAAATATAACGTGAATTTTAGTTACCTGAATTTAAAAGAGACACACCCAGGTGTTACATGACCGCATCTAAAAAAATTGGGTGATAGAGGGGTTCAGGACAAGCACTTTTTCCAAATAAACCGAGGGCCCAACGTGTTTCCAAAGAAGTGGGAAATTAGGATTTCTTCTTTAATTTTTTTCTCAGTAACCATAAGAGTTACAAAGTGTGGTACGTCTTTGAATAGGTTTTCGGGTATGCCCTATCCGATTTTGGAAATTTTTTTTTCAAAATTTCTACCACGAACGGGCGCACTCCTATCTGAAGGTGTGAAAAAAAGTCTGATTTCGGCGAAATTTGGTACCTGGAGATTTTTGAACATAAAAATGACGACTGGAATTATTTTTTGAAAATTCGAAAAAAAGTTCCATTGCAATTCTTGGCCGGACAACGAAAATGAAGGGAATTCCACGAAATTTGTTGTGTACATCCTTGACGAGTTAAGGAGCAAAATTGTCGAACAGTTTTTTAAAATAACTTTTCAAACAAAAAAAAACTCATTTAAAAATTGGGCTTCGGGTTACAAAGTGTCCCCCGCCTACTAGTGAGTGATCTAATTTCGCATGTAATTAATTGAAAATGTTGCAAATACAAAAAAAACGATATTATGGTTAAATGATCACAAAAAATTCGATATGTCGATCATGCTATATTCAAGTCCGTAAATTCAATTCCAAAAATTCCGTGGCTGATGGGAAAATGCTTTTTAAGCAGAGTTACATTACAATCAATAAGCTATATTGCAAGTAATATCGACTTAAATCGTTATTTTTTTTGTTATTTGCGACATTTTCAATTAACTACATGCGAAATTAGATCACTCACTGGGGGACACTTTGTAACCCAAAAGCCCAATCTTCAAATGAGTATAACTTTTGTTTGAAAAGTTATTTAAAAAAACTGTTCGACAATTTTGTTCCTTAACTTATCAAGTATGTACAGAACAAATTTCGTGGAATTCTCTCCATTTTCGTTGTCCGGCAAAGAATTGCAGTGGAACTTTTTTTCGAATTTTCAAAAACTAATTCCAGATTCGTCATTTTCATGTTCAAAAACCCCCAGATACCAAATTTCGTCGAAATCAGAATATTTTTCGCACCCTCAAGTAAGAGTGCGCCCGTTCGTGGTAGGAATTTTGAAAAATGTTTTTCAAAATCGGATAGGGCATACCCGAAAACCTATTCAAAGACGTGCCACCCATCTCTTATGGTTGCTGAGAAAAAGATTAAAGAAGAAATCCAAATTTTACCACTGCTTTGGGGGTTGCTCCTAAACGAAACACGTTGGACCCTCGGTTTATTTCGAAAAAGAGCTTTTCCTGATCCCCGCTATCACCCAATTTTTTTTACATGCGTTCATGTAACACCCTGTATAATGCAAGATTTCGTTAAATTAACTTGAGTTAAAGAAAATGAATTGATGTAAAATGTAGCCATGATAATCATTTCCCAAAAATTGTGACCGGAAGTCACGAATATCTAGCTGATCTGGATCCTAGATTGTATAAAACATTCGGCATCCAATTTACGGACTTGTATTATGCCCAGTCGCTCAATTAACCGGAGCTCTCAAATGTTGCAGTTAGCGATACGATTGCAAACCAGATATGCACAGCATCAGAACAGCAGCTAAAGAACGCACAAATTAGAAAAGAAATAAACTAAACAAATATAGAAAACGAGCTCCTGGGTATGGCTATAGCATGTGCAAAACCAAATTTTAAACCTGATGTTAGTTTTGCTTTTTTTTAAAGTGTATATGTATGAAATTTAATTTAATTGCTTCCATAAATAAGAAAGTTAGCACTGCACATCCTACATAAAACCAAATTTAGAAAATGGCGCTACATTTGCTTTTATTCCAAGTGGTGTATCAAATTTCATTTTAATGCCTCCATAAATAAGAAAGTTGGCACTGCGCATGCGCAAAACGAAATTTTGAAACTGGCGTTAAATTTGCTTTTATTCCAAGTGTTCCAAGTTCATTTAAATACCTTCATAAATAAAAAAGTTTTCAATTCGGTTTATAAATGGTCGAGATGCGAAAAGGGCACTGTGAATGTTGATCGATTAGGCTCAATTACTGGAATTGCATTTTATATGGCTAAAGCTATACGCATATTGAATTTCATGCAATTCGGTTCATAACTCACGGAGATGTCAATAGGGCCTTCCTTATTTTTTGGGCTACATTCCCAATTCACGAACTCCGATCTAAAAATTTGATAAAGAATCCATTAACTAAATTTTATTGTAATCGGTCCATTCGTTATCGAGATATCGTGCTAACGGACAGACACCGCAAAATTACAAACTCGCTAGAAGCTCGTTAATAATTCGCTAATAAAGCGCGATCTAACTTTTTTAGATGACGTAGGGCCAATCTAAATGTTCGTAACGTGCTCAATTGACCTCTATTTATATCCCACAAACGTATAAATGTATCAGAAAAGATTGTACATTTAATCCAACTCTTGAAATGTAGTACAACTCTGTACAAATCAAATCCGAAAGATTTTCGATATATTCAGGCGTATGAGAAAACCAAAACACGGAAGTCCTCGCACTGAATATGAATACTCGGAACAGAATGCACTTTTGCTTTTCATCGATGCAACCAATGTAAAGTTAAATCTATGCGAACTATACAGGCTGTTTCACGGAAACTGTTACCTAAAAGTTTTCAGGTTCTCATTCATCCATTTTAATCTGAAAATTTGCATACAAACATAGTTTTTCATTATCTATCGAAAGAAAATATTTTCAGGATCGCTTCACTTCCAGTTTTACCGGATGTGAATAGCAACTTTCTTATTTTCAATTGAACACCCTGTATTATTTATTGCATTTTCGAAATCCACATGAAAATCTACGTTTGATATATTTCCCTATACCCAGCATCAAAGATTTTCGAGATATTCAAGATGTTTCAAAATTGTTCACGTTTGACTGCTTTTCTTTAGGCCCTGTACCTTTGACACCGTTGACTTGAATTTCAAAATATCTTCCCAAGTCTACAATACTGACTTGATGCTACTTGAGAACGGTTTAAATTTTGATCGACCTTCTACAGAGTGTTTTAAAACTAATGGTCAAATTTGAAGCACTGTAAATAGTTACCGCTCCGGGCGATATTTTTTCCACACTTCAAATCGTCTTAATGTAGCGTGATGTTAGGTTCTAGAAAGGCACAAATATGGCAAGGTAAAAAAAGATCTAAGATCAATATTTCGAAACTTTGGTAGAGACCACGCGCAGAGGAGCGGCATACTTGGAGACGAAAACAGCTATTGCGCTAGCATTTTTTTACAAATATTGTCCTTTAGTCCGAGAAACGAGACGAATATCTTAATTGCCTCTTATTGTAAACATGAAAGCAATGTTATTTTGCAAAAAATACATTGTTGTTATGGTTGATATTATCGTTAAGTAAACACCACGATAGCTACCTGTATTTGCTGTATTTCCTAAAACTTCGTGTTGGCGTAGTGTAAATCTTTCGAAAATTATTTCATAAGACTCAATTCGGTATAAAAGCGTAGAATATACGCACGACTTGTAGATTCGAAAAGATGAAGTTCCTTCTTTACGTTCTTGTGGTAGTATTGCTGACTCAAGCAGTGTACTGCGAGAGTTCATGCCGTTGCGTCAAGTCACTATTCCACTGTGACGGCAAAGACGAACATATGAGCGAGTAAGTTATAGGGCTTTTTTACTTACTAATAACACGGTAGAATTATGTCTTCCAAAATAAAACACACTTTATAATTTGCTATGATATTAATAATTAATAAATACTAACGGCCCTATAAAATTAAACAAAACAGAGATTAACTTACCATCTATTGTCTATTATTGCCATTATCTATACAGAATCGGGCAGTATTACAATTTTTGTTATTGTCACAAATTGGTGTGCTGATTAAGGTTTTAAAATTCGAACCCGATGAGAAATAATAAAAACAAATATACTCAAAATCGACAAATTAAATACCTCCGTTGACATTTTAATAGGCCATACTCATGAAATTCAAGCTATTCCATTTTCTGGCATGCGATTATGCGAATAGCAACTCCTTTTATTAAATGGCGCCCATATTTTGGATGTTAACCGTACTATAGATCGTCTCACGTAAAAAAGGAATCGGGAGAAAGTAGTGTAACCTCCCACTAAGTTTATTGTTCATCTCAATGTCGCTGTGCTTTGAATAAAGATAGGTATAGAACTGGTAATTATTCGGGCCGTTGGAACCACCCTCTAGACTCCCAATGAATGAGCGAAGTGTTTATAACCGCATAGATGTTTATAATTATATACAGTTGACCATTCAAATTATAAACATCTATGCGGTTATAAACACTTCGCTCATTCATTGGGAGTCTAGAGGGTGGTTCCAACGGCCCGAATAATTACCAGTTTTATACCTATCTTTATTCAAAGCACAGCGACATTGAGATGAACAATAAACTTAGTGGGAGGTTACACTACTTTCTCCCGATTCCTTTTTTACGTGAGACGATCTTCTAGGAGAAAAATTTAATATTGCATCCATTTAATAAAAGTACCTAGGTAGTTGATATTCGTACATGTCAGTGGCAGCCACCTTAAATTTTATTTTGATATTATTTTTGATTTTGCCCTATCGAAATATGAAACGTCACAGTTTATGGGATGACATGGATATTTGTTTTTTTTTCATATCTTAAACAAGAGTTAAAGATGCAGTTATTGCCCATTTAAGCTATTCTCGATCATCAGTAATATTAAAGTTACCCTTGC
This sequence comes from Photinus pyralis, assembly GCF_008802855.1. Classification (NCBI taxonomy): domain Eukaryota; kingdom Metazoa; phylum Arthropoda; class Insecta; order Coleoptera; family Lampyridae; genus Photinus; species Photinus pyralis. The sequence continues at coordinate 5,667,525 of NW_022170596.1, forward strand.
TCGATTTAGGATACCGTTTATAGCATTTATAGATACAGTTTAACTAATAATGATTACTTTCAGGAAGCTATGTACCATTGATGGAATACTGGCATTTATGTGCTGCAAAAAAACATATTTATAAGATAGTAAAATAATGCTGTTTATATGCTTAACACATTGTAATCCAATTGAATAAAGGATACACTATCGAACTTTAGTCAGTCAAGCTCCTATACAAACTGTATGCGTGGTTTTGAATATACAGCAAAACCAGAACCTACAGAAATTAGAGCTGTTTTTTCTTGTCTCAATCTCAGTCTCAGTATAACATCCCGTGTGAATATATTTGTTTCCATGGTCAGATAAGCAAACAAGGGTTTAACGTAAGTCTTTAGCGCAAACGTATCGCATGGCACAAAAACACATAGTGCACATAATGAAACTTATCAAAGACAAGCAGTTAGTTAAGATCCCCAGATACTTTTATAGTTTTTAATTTTTGTCCGTCCGTCTGCCCGTCCATGTGCCCTGTATCTCTTTTTAAAGGGCCCGATTGTATTGAGGTTTGGTGTACGCGTACTTTGGACATTGAAGTAGACGCATTTGATTTTCAGGAAGCTGGTTCAAGAGAATCAAAAGTTAGAGGACATGGGGTGAATCTGGAACAGGAAAAACTGTGACCTCAATATAATAGAAATCAACATATTTCATTCCCTAGGTCAGAGCCCGGACTTTCGCTAGATTATTCGATATGACTCTAAGATGTGTAACAATTCTATATAACTCTTCTATGTGATCTAGTTCATAAGGTTTAAAGCAAAAATGTACCCACAATTATTCTTTAACACATGAATTTGGAGTTCAAACGCAGTAAAAGCATTTTCTTGATGCCGAAAGAGTACCTACATCATAATGCAGATTTGATAACCGCGCATGTTTGTTTCAAGGATGCTTTAAATTCTTTTTCTGAGGCCACTTGGATTTTCACCAACACAGGTCACAATAATTGTTATTCTTGCACCGAGATCGTTGAGAAAAAGACCAAGATCATTATCTCAAGGTCCAAGACATGAATTTGATGCATTTTTGTTGACCATGTGTATTATATATGCAATATCATTATTCTTTCACCAAAATCGGGCGAAAAAATTCCCAAGACGAATTTGATGTATCTTTATCGACCATTTCGGATCAAGACCTATAACCAATGTTATTCTCGCCATGCCCAGGAGATGAATTGATGTATTTTTGCCAACCACGTGTATTTTAATCAAAACATGTCCGTTGTGAAAAAGAGCACAAGCATTATCATTTTGTCACGTAACAAATCATTAGATTTTTGACACAACTAAATTCTCTCAGGTAACTTATTATTACTATTAGGATGGTGTATTTGTGTCCACCCTTCTGTACATACCTACGACATTGCAAATCGCGTTAAAATCGTTTTATCATTCCAAATTTTATATTCTTTATAATCTATCTACAGTGCTATTTATTAAGAAGTAAACATAGGAATTTAGTCTATTGTTTGTCCCTCTTCTGAAGGGCGTCTAATTTTATACAACCAAAATAACTTCCTTAGGGCCGGTATTTCCATCTTCGGATAAAGTACTAGATTCGTACCTGCCAAATAACTTATACCGCCCGATATGTTCCGTTTATCTATCTGCGAGTATTTCCATCAGCGTGCGGTTATACCTATCCCGTAGATAGCTACCTAACCATACCCAATGTTGCCGATTTTAGAAGTCTGTAATAGAAAAAGATAGCGAACGGCAGGGCCATATATTAGAGCAAGATAGCTTACTACCTGACAATTTGAACGAATGCTTTTGTTTTGGAAAGAAATTCAGTGACTTGTAATATACCTACATGGGCGCCGCCAGGAAATTTTGTAGGAGGGGGCAAGCTCACCATTAATATGGACGTGAGTGGAGGGGGTATGCAAACTCAAGGTTACGTGCCAGTAACAAACTTATTGTGTTTCATTTTATTTAAACAAAAACATAACTCTTCTATTATCTGTTCCAAAGAGATCTATGCACTTCTCAAAACTCTTCCTGATTGTCTTTTATAAAATGTCTATGTACGGACATCAAACAAAGACCACTAAGTCTGTTGTTTCCAGTCTTGTTCCGGACCCAGGTTTTTATTCTTCTCAATGTACTGAAAAATACCAATATACAGACGTACGACAAGTGTTACCTTTTATTTTTCCCTTCTCCCAGGGGGGGGGGGCCAAGGCCCCTCCTTGCCCCTATGTAGCGGCGCCCATGTATACCTACTTGTCAAACGTAAATTACAGAATAAGCTTTACTTATGAGTACTCTGAACATGAACCAAAATCGTGATGTAAATGCACCGCGTAGAAAGAAAAGAACTGCTAATTTCAGCACATCTGAAAATCGTGTGTTTGTGTCAAGAAAATCTCGAGGAAAATCTTGATCCATTTGGAATCTAAAATAGGTTACCTATATCCTTGAAAACAGTATGTATTTGCGTACTTCTACTCCCATACATCAATTTCTTTCTTCCTATTTAGTATAGGCACGGTTGGTAATTTCGCAAATTTTTAAATCGTCACCAGTTTACTGGAAATTTGACGCAATATCCTGGGGTTATGTTGATAACTGCAGAAAATCTACCCAATAACTTTATCTAGAACTTATCCTGCCGATAATATTTAAACGAGGTTCGAAATACCCGAAGCGACGCTAACTGTCGGTTTACCTGGAAGATATCTTATACTTGACTTTATCCCGAGATGGAAATACCGGCCCTAAAACAAATAAAAATCTGGCTGTCAGAATAAACAAACACTTGCACTTTCACACAGATTCGCATAAAACTGCAGTGCATCTTGCTGAGCTCGAACACACATGTCGGCTCAGGTGTCGGCTTTATCAGATCAGCATTCAGCATCCCGATATTCTATGCTTGTGGTGCAGAGCTCATAGATCTGATCTGGTGTTTTCAGATTTAGAATTATCAGTACGCATAGAAGTGAGGCACTGGAAAACCAACGATAGCAACATATTACGAACTTCCGCTGTCCGAACTGATTGAAGTCGAACCAATATTTCCAGGAACGCTTCCACCGAGATGGCAGTATGGCTCATACATTCTTGTATCAAAGAGTAATTATAGTTACTCTTTGCTTGTATTATACCGTGTGTGCAGTTTTCGATTGTTGAATATCTATACGTAGTGAGATATTTTTAAGTGAATTAGTTATGATCCTTGCCGGTATGTAGATACGTATTGTCGCTATTGGGTGATAATATATTCGTTCTTACAGAAACACTCAGTTTTATTTAATGAGAGGTATTACATGATGAATTGAAAATTAGGAATCAATTTCTGTAAATAAAGACAGCAAACGCGCTGAAAAAAAGTTGTCAAAGGATTTATCAAACTCTGGCAACCGGATGGCGATCAACAGTTCGGCGGACATTTTTCAGCAGCTCCAAAAATTCTAGAAAGACAGTCAAAAATCAAATAAAAAAGATTGCTTATTTTTGACGAGCTATACTTCAATTTCATTTTATGAGACGAGTCTTACCCTAAAATTTCAGAAGGATTGCTTCACAAATAACGAATGTGGATCTGGGCATGCGCAATAATTTGTTTTAAAATTTTAGAAAAATCCATCTACAAATAAAAACAAGTTAAAAAGTAATCGTAAACGATTTACATAAAGCGCATTTCCACTTGCATTCATTTCCCATTTGTAAGATGCAACTTCTGTTAAAATCGTAAAAATCCGGCCACAAATATGAAAGATAGCGTTGCACATGGGCAATCCATTTTTGACATGCTATTTCAATTTCAGTTTATAAGAAGAATTTCATTTCAATGCTTTTCTAAATAAAAAAGTTGGAACTGCGCATGCGCAAATCTAAATTTTGAAACTAACGTTAGATTTTCCTTTGTTCCAAGTGCTGATGTGCCTATGTATCAAATTTCATTTACCTAAATACTTTTATAAATAAAAAAGTTTGCAATTCGGTTTATAAATGGTCGAGATGCGAAAAGGGCACTGTGAATTGTGAATCGATTCGGTTCAACTTTTGGCATTTCGTATTATATGGCTAGAGCTATCCCATATTGAATTTCCTGCAATTCAGTTCATAACTAACGGAGATGTCAAATCGATCGGACATTTCTAAACAAAGTTATCGTTAACACGAACAGATAGGGACAGACAGACAAAGGAACAGACGGACAGACCAACAGACAGACGACAGACAGCAATACAAAATTATAAACGAGCTCTAGGATCGTTAATGAACGGTAAAAGTGTAAAATTATGGAACATGTAAAAATCGGTTTTTTGTTTTTTTTTACAATAACTTTTTTAGTAATAAACGCAGAAAAAAATTCTTCCTTGGTGTAAGCCTCGACACCATAACGAACCAAATAGCGAAAAAAGTAGAAAAATAGTTCGTAAGATAAAGAACCAGTAGCGTCTCAACGAACGAGCGGACGGACGGACAAAGTGGCCACAATAGCGCATTTTTTATTTTTATGGAAATCCGCTAAAAATATGAATGTAAGTTAGATTGGTTGCATATCTTAAGGAGTATTTACGAATTAAACATAGGAGATTCGTACCTATGTTCAGTACTTTGAATATAGACTTATATAATCAAAGGTTTTTTATTATTTTTTTTTTATTATTATTTACGCACTGTGTATAAGTAGTAGATGTTACTGTGGTATAAGGTCCCAGGTGGCATGATGTGACAGCTCCCCAAATAGTTTAAGTTTGACTGACAACGTGGTCAACCTACGGGTTTTCCTTGCTTGCTTATATCTGACCATGGAAACAAACGTATTCATATTGGATATTAAGTACCTATACATTATAACATGTAATCAAAAGCCACAATAAAAACAGCCCTAAAATCTGTAAGTAGTATTTATACTGGTTTTGTTGTTTATCCATAACCATAACCAACTTATGCATACAGTTTGAAGAAGCTTGGCAGGCTAAGGCTAGATGGTGTACTCTTTATTCAATTGGATTACAATATGTATTATTTATGAACATAACTATTTTGATATTGTCCCGTTAGGAATCTCGACAGCATATTACCATTCCCTGAATTCCAAGAAAGGAACATGGACCCCTAGAAGTATAGTAATTATTTGTTAAACTGTATGTATAAACGCCATACTTATCCCAGATCGAACAGGATTGCATGGGTAACTTTAATATTGATATCAGCTTAAATGAGCAATGGCTGATGCAGTTATCTCTGTTTAAGACATCAAAAATAACAAACACAGGTACCTACGCGTTATTCTATAAACTGTGAAGTTTGATATTTTGATAGGAGACACCAAAAAATGAAAAAATGTTACATTTATTGGTTTGGTTTATTAAAATAACAACGGAGGTATTTAATTTTATGATATTCAGTATTTTTTAAATCAGCAATCAGCAAATTTTTAGCAAACAAAAATTGCAATACTGTGCGATGTGGGACAACCTGTACAGATAATGGCAATAATAAACAATGGAAGATAAATAAATATTTTATTTGTTTAATTGTATTGGATTATTAATGTTTCACTAACTATTAATAGCAAACTAAAGTATTTTGGAAGACTGCGGGTTTATCAGGTAAAAAACTTACGTTACATAAACGCCAGGACCTTCGTTGCAGAATTGTGGAACGACGCATAGGCATTCAGAATGGGAGAACGCTACTTGAAACGCCAGCAATAATATGACTTGAACATAAAGAAGGAACTTCATTTTTTTTTATTTTGCAAGTCGTACGAGCTCTAGTCTTTTATACTAAATTGAAGAGCTTATCAAATCATAGTGTAAAGATTTATACTACGTCAACGTCAAGATTTATGAAATACAGCTAATACAGGTAGGCCTACTTATCATGGTGCAAATTTACTCAATGGTGGTATCAACCAATCACAGTTTACCTTTTGAAGGTTAACATTTAAAAATAGTTTCATGTATACAATAAGATATAAGTGCGATAGCTGTATTTTGTTTCCCGGACCAAAGCACAATATATGTAACAAAAATGCTGACGCAATACTGTTTTCGTCTTCAATTTTGACGCTCTTCTTCGCGTGATCTACACTACCAAGGTAATGTAGACGATATTTATTTGACTCAGTTTCACGTGATTGTTGAGTAAACAAACAAGTATAAATTGTGGATAACTCCTGTTATTATAAAGTATATAATCAATGATAAAGCGCATTTTTTAAAACCGAAACAGCTTAGTGGTTATTAGGTAGTAGCATGCTATATATTTATCGATGGTTTTTTTTCTTGATAGATGATTAATAGAAAGACTTCACCAATAGATATGTCTTGTTCAGACAATTCATTTTGCCTTTGTGGATAGGAAATCGCAAACTCTAAATAAAAGCAGAAAATTCCGATTACTTCCGAAGATATGCCAGAAAAACCGAAATTTGTCGATTTCGTTTTTATTTTTATTTGTTATTATTTGAACAGATACAAAAAAATAAAAACTACTTTCTCATTACCACTTTTTGAACTCTACAAGGCACCGTTGAGAGATTGTAAATACGTTTCGTGTCGGGGAAATCATCATCATCTTTATTTTTTTATATGGCCCATACTGTATCGAGTATCATTTTTTATTACGAATACAACAATATACGGCACACACAAAAAACCAAAGTTGGAAACTGTTGGTTTAAACAGGATATGGTGCACTCACGCACAACAACGGAATCGTGTAAGAATACCTATCGATACATTTTTTTGGAAAATGGAAAAATGTTCCCATAGGTATTCTCGCACAATTCGGGCGTTGTGCGCGGGTGCACTATCCTGTTGAAATCAACACTCTGCAAATTTGTTTAATATAAATATAAATAATAATTATTATTTTCTTTTATTGATTTTTATAATTATTACACTAATTGACTATAATATTTTATAGTTGTATCATTGGCTGTCATGTAGAATTGTAGAGTTCGTATTATCATCTCGGTATTCCCTCTTTGAACCTCGAGGGCGATCTTCTGGCGGAAGAAGGTGGTAGATCTTGGGTCTCCACTGGTATCTTGTATTTGTTTTCCTAATTGTTTGGTGAATAATAATAATAGTAATAATAATATAAAAACGAAATCGGCAAGTTCCGTTTTTATGTTCTAAAGTAATCGGAATTTTCTGGTTTTCTTTAACACATGCTAATAACTTTAATTGCGCATCTTTACTCTAATTTGACCATCGCCATATCTTCTATGGTTTCGGAGATCCCCATGATAGGCATCCTTTTCTTGGACACAGTGTATAACGAATCATTCGTTAAACATTTTTTCTTTCTGATATTGTTGTGTCTAACCCCAGATATGTTGAAGATATAGAGAGCTTGCATGTGCATCTCTAGTATGCTGCCTATACCAAAGGAAGTATAACAACAATTTCGGATGCTGCAATTAGAATGGGAAACTTCCGTGAAGACGTGTCTGCATTAGTGATTTTCTGCAAGGAAAAGCCATTTCGCTATTTTCCACACAAAACAATGCGACACCTTCAAAACCGTCTTACTACTTAGCGGAGATCAAGTGCTCCAACAGATTAAGTCATTATAATGTAAATTAAGTTCGCTAAACCCTTAAACTTCAGACAAAACTTTCCGCGCGTTTATTAAACGTTTAAGCCATTAGTCTTACCTCTAACTTTAGCGCACGTAAACTTATTAACTGTCCGAAATCACTAATAATCATCATCATGTATTTAGGGAGCTTACAAGTAATGTGGGTTACACAAGCACACGGCATGTCCTTAATACATGTAATTTGTTAAGACAAAATTACCGAAAGATACATGTTTTGGTATCGTGATGAGCGGTAAAAATTGAGTAAAACGATTTACAAAAATATTAAGTTGATGGGTTTCTAGTGTATTATTATGCTCAAAGCGACTGCTTTATCTAAAAAATTACAGGTTTGTAACCCATAAAAGCGTAATGAGAGAGAAATTTTCTCTTGTACAGAAAAACCCCTTTCAGTTTGCGACATGTCAAACCAAGCTAAACCAAAGTACTATTTCGAAAAGCAGAAAAAGATCGCCAAACTGCTGGGAATCTCTTTTACTGGAAATGAACATATTTCGTACAGAATATTTTCGTTTGTGTCAATTTTTATTTTTAGCGTTTCCTATCCGTTCATTGCGTTAAGGGAGCTATTCAACCACGAATTTGATGTCGTCGCTAACATGATCATGTACACTTTTGGGATTTTCATCGGTAAGTCAAAATGATTTAAACTATTAAATTATTTTGTGTGAACAGGCTTCGCAAAAACTTTGATAATCGTGCGTAATCGTCTAAAAATTGGGCGAATGATGGACAAACTTGAAGAAGAGCCCTTCACTTTAAACAGGAAGCGAGGAGGAGATGAGGAGGAGGCCCTGATAAAGAAATGCATATGGATCACAAACGCGCAAGTAAACCACTTGGTATTTTACAGAAAGCGTATACGCTTATATTACAACCCTTTAGACGTATATATACTACGGGCTCGGCTCAATTACTTTAACGGCAGGATTCCTTTTCACGATCATTAAGCGAGTATCGAGTAATGATTTCCGAGATTGGGAGTTTGCATACGGCCCAATAACCATATTGAATATCACTTACAGCCCTAACTACGAGATATCACTTTGCTATCAGAATCTCAGCATAATTTGGATTGGTTACCATTTCGTCACCGCCGATTTACTTGTTGCGGATATTTTGGTGCACATCAGTTTCCAATTCAAGATGCTTCAAAACAGTTTTCGAAGGATCGTTAGCAACAGCCTTGCTAAACAAGTGGTAATATTTTTTACTAACACGCCACTAAACGTACTTTAGACTCTTAGAGAGTCGAACAAAACCCCCTCCACTATGTCTAACGCACAGATTTGCAGAGAAATGTCATTTTTCTGAATACCACTGCCAATAACGGATTGCCTGTATTAACACAGGGACTATACAGGATGGTGTTCAACAAATTAGAGACAAGCTGAAATTTGGCAAGGTACTTTGTTTCAAGGTATTAAATACCGTCTGAAACCCCAGCGCCGATGCGCTGAGCCCGTCACCCCTCATTCAACTACTTAATCGAAATACTATTATATTTTATTTTCTAATATTAGTATTAAACGCCGGAAACTATTCACTAAGGTTGCGTAAAACATGATGAATTGAATACTGTCTCCTGTAAGGGGGTCTTCGAAAGTACCCCCCCCCCCCCCCAACTCTAAGCAACCACCTCCACTCCAATCGTGGGTGTATCGGCTTTTCCGGTACCTCATTCTCCGTAGTCCGTTTAGTTCGTACCTACTTGCAGTCAGGAGCGTTAACCGCCCCCCCCCCCCAACTTACCGGTTTGATGTCGTTTTATTATAAAGTAATACGTTCATTATGCGCTCATACGCGCTTTCGATAATAAATCTTGCGCCATTATCGTTTTTTAGCCATCCGAAAAAACCTTTGGGAGGGGCCAAGTATATGTAGCCCCCCTCCCCACGTATTTTGTCTCTGGTATCTATGCCATCTGATACATCTGGATATGCGCGCTATTGCGCCACTTGAATTAAACCTAGCGCCATCACAGTTAAGCCATGACAAATTTTGAAAAAGGGGTTAGGGGGAAACTTAACGTTTTTCAAAGTTACTTTTTTCTATCATTTTTCTACAGGGTAGTGTTTTTAAGTCGACCATTAGAAGTATCTGAGGAACGGTTTGGAATTTTAATTCGGGACCCATTACCTTTTTTGAATAATCGATCAAAAGGAATCATTTAAATATATTTTCAAGATGGCCGATATTCCGGTTGTATCAGAAGGATACCGGAACTTTCTTATTGCAAATGGCACTATCTTTTCTGATGGCATTTTTGAATTCCTCATAAAAAATCAGTATGATTTTGTCAATATGATGCTATGTCTAACTGACATGGTTTCGAAGTTTTATTTGACATTTTTTCACATAGACTAGGCACATATTTGGAAATATAGAATGTCAGAAGCATTTCATATAACAATTGGGGAAACAGCTTTTTTAGACTAATTAAACCTCGCTGAATCCGAAAATGCATGTTTCCACGTCGTGATTTAAACGGGAAGTCCGGAATCCAAGATGACGTCCAGATTACCTTTGAGCGTATCTATACCTTGTCTCTTTAAATAAAATCGTAATTTAAACGTCGATCTTGAGGTTTTCAATGGTAAGGAATTCAATGCAATGCTTTAAAAAAAGGCATCTTATGGTTTTAGGGCCAATTTTTCGCCCAAAATATGGCAGTAAAAAGACCATGATTATAGAGTAATTCTATGGAAATCCTAACGCGGCATTTTCATTACGAAATAAGGTTACATAATAAACAAAAACGCTATTTTTTCACTTGATACACTTGTTAAACTAACTTTTCAAAATTTAAACTTATTCCTGCTCCTGAGTTAACTCATCACTCAAGATGCGAGAGTTCAGACATTGGCCTTTGCAGTAACACAATTTTGTACACGACAAATCGGACCTTTTGCATCCGCACATTCTGTTTGCGCATTGCGTTTGACAATTACAAGTTTTGATATCAATGCACTCTTTTGGAACAGGATCAAGGGTCATCAAAACGGGCACTGTTGCAACTTCCATCTACAACTTTTTTCCTCTGCTTACAGCGTACACGGTGTCTTGGCCTATAGGCAACTCAACGTTCCTGTTTATTGCATCTGAAACCTCCAAATAGTCATCTTCGTCGTCTTCTTCACTATAATCGTCCAGTTCAGAATCCATATCATAAAGGGCTCTTTCTTCACCAAGCAACACTTAAAAACAAATGAAGTGACTTAGGCGCTACGGCTGCAGCCTCAGGTTGCGAGACGTCCAGAGTGGCCAGGCGTTGAGTTGAGGTCTTCTCGAATCTTCAGTGCTGCATCGACAACTGTTAGGAGGTCATCTTCGGAACGATACTCTGGCAGAGTCAACCCGGAGAGGTCGTCACTCGTCACCAGCTGCCAGATCTGCCGTAATTTTTGCTGACAATTTCGCGGGTATCAAAAGAAGGTGCCGTGCAGTTTTTTCCCTGGTAAAACAGGAATACGTCGGTAAAAACGTCATGAAATCCTCTAAATGTTGATCATCTGGATCGGAAGGACACAGAAAGACATCGGAAAGACGCAAAACCTGGAAATAAAAAAGGAATTTTCACTATCTATCTAGGCAATGCCCTTAATTCTAATGTAAATAAGAAATTAATAATGACTTACGTAGCTCAAAGGACGCTGATACTTTTAGCTGTTTGCAAATTTCCATGAATGGTAAATTACTTTGTTCGACGGGCCCTCTATGCTGCTTTTGAGCCGTTTTAGCTTTTAACAAACATATATGCTGTGATATTTTACGTCTCCTGCTATCAAGCACAGCATACAGTTGATTCGAATATGCAGCCTGTAATCAAATGCACTTAAATCCATTATGGGTTTCTTCATATTATTATCAGACTGAACAGTGAACGAGTCTGGGGTGTTCCTTTGTGTCGTTTTGACAAAAAATGCACTTTTCATTCAGCACAGGAGCAGTCTTGGTCCTAGTAAAATAACGACTGTTGGACTCGGGAGTAGAGGCATTTTGTTCAATAAGCTCATTTTTCTTTTTCAGCCGTTCCATATGTGCTGTGTTAGTGAAGCTGGAGTAGCATGAACGATGGTCTTGTCGGTATTTTGAAAATACAGCCTCTGCTTTCCTAAGTTCGTTAAGTAGCTCTGACAACTTCTCCTCCTTTCCTCGACCTTTCTGGCATAAAATCACAGATTATGATTAATCGTAGTACTCGCTTGTAGAAAGGAATTTAATGTAAAACAGCCTGCGGGGAATTAATAACACACCGCGTTTAAAAACAAAAATCTTTCACACGAAAATTAAGAGACGACCGGTGACTACTTACCGTAACAACAGCTACAACAAAAGCAAAGAATTCAGGTTCTCTCACTGCACGTACTGTAGCACTCACATTTATTTACTAGTTGACACGCACTGTTCACACTGTATGCATAAAAACTGATCCTTTCATAAAAAAAACCGTAAATCACACCTTCCGCGATCAGCGAATAATAAACATGCTCCATCAACATCAGCTGTTTTTTTAAGCATTGAATTGATTTTCTTACTTATGAAAACTCCAAAATCGACGTCTAAGGTATATTACGATTCTAGCTCAAAAGACACGGTAGATACGCTCAAACATGCTCCGGACACCATCTTGGCCGCCATCTTGGATTCCGGACTTTCGGTCCAATTGTCGACGTGGAAACAGGCATTTTCGGATTCGGCAACGTTTAATTAGTCTAAATAAGTTGTTTCTCCAATTGTTATATGAATTGCTTCTGACATTCTTATTTTAAAACCTAGTCTAACAGTTTCAGAGGCTCAGTAAATTAGGCATATCACTATTGTCTGACAACTTAGCAAAATGTTTTTTGCTCAAAATACATGCTATTACATGTTATTGCTCTGGTTTTCAAGTTTGATTCGAAAATAATACGAATAATCGTTCAAAGTTGACAATCGGTTTTTGGTCAAAAACTTGAAATTTTCAAATGGAAACGATATCTTTTCTATGCGTCAATGGAAAGAGGGAAGCGAGCAAAACAATGCACTTGCAAAACTTTTCTAAAGTGGACACTTTTTTTTTTGTAAGTACAATTTTTTATCCGAAAGGCAACATTTGGGCGGCCGAAGCCGATTACCCCTCAAAGACGCGCGCTTTGCAAAAGGTGGTTTATTTCGCCTCTCCGAAAAAAAAATATGTCGTCACAGCAGGAGTTGGGCGCGTTTACAAGATCTCTCCGACGACACCAATTTGAAAACAATCGGGCCCAAACTATAGAAGAAGATATAAAAACACTGAAAAATCACCACGTTAATATAACACTCGAGGATGGCGCCCAGATGTCGCTGACCCCCGATCTTGATGCCCCGTCGCTAATGTTGTTCATTACATGACCCCGGTAGATGTACAATTGTACACTCCTCCTCTTTCCACAAGCGTTATTCTACGGGTCCGCATTTGCTGCCAGCCAGCCAACCAGCCGGCCGAAGTAAGAAAATTACTACAAATAAATTTGCAAAAATGCGATAAAATAGGAGAGTTTGAAAAATATTGACTCTTCACAGCAACACTAACTGCAAGTAGGAACTGAATGAGAATGAGGTGCCGGAAAAGTCGAGACGCCCACGATTGGGGTGGCGGGGGTTGCTTAAAGTTGTGGGGGATCACTTCGAAGACCCCCTTGCAAGCAGTATTGAATTCATCATGTTGTAGGCAACCTAAGTGAACAGTTTCCGGCGTTTTATAGTACCTAATATTAGGAAATACTACAGTATTTCGATTAAGTAGTTGAATGAGTTGCTGAAATTTGCGCCACGGAACATCTAACCAATTTGACGTATACATATATGGTAGGAAAATTTCTTCTCTGCAATTTTCACTCCTTGACATTTTTTCTTAGAATGCTTAGTTTTTAGTTATTAAAAAAAATTTAAAAAAAGGTAGATTTTATTCCACTTAGGGGGTGGTTTTAGGGTGATGCTCAATGCCTCGACGCTGGGGTTTCAGAGGGTGTTTAGAGCCTTATAACAAAGTACCTTGCCAAATTTCAGCTTGTCTCTAATTTGTTGAACGTTGCCCATATAAAACGATGGACGATGGTTCAGTCCGTGTCCGCGATTACAGGAAAAGGGCTTCTGTTTTGTGCAGGGTGTCACATGACTCGTACGAGGTCAAATGCTCGGACAAAGGCTCAAGTCAAAAATAATTTACTGATTGAGGTGCCAAAATCGTTACTTATCAGTTATCGCTGCTTTCAATTGAAAAACTTTGGAAAGCTATGTACCAATGTTCAATTAACGTTTATTAAGTAGCGTGATCAGCAGGTGGGATCAAAAGTTCGAATCCTAATATCCTGAAAATAAAGTGTCGCACAAGGGTACCCTCAAAGGGACAGTGGAAGGTCTGGGCGAGACATATTTATCGTCGGTGGCTGTTAAAACTTCACATCCGAATATTTCTAAAACGGTGTCGGAAGAGAGTACTTTCATAGGGAAAATCAAAGGTCTGGGAGTACTGGTGAGGCTACTCTCAAAATCAATATGGAACGTCTGAACGAGACGTGTGTGTCGGTGTGCTTACTCAGTCCCGAGCTCAGTCCTTAAAGTTTGTGAGAAACAATTTAATTCTAAATAAGTAGCGCGCATTACCTCGTTATCGTTTCAGTATTGATAAAGATTGTTATGAAGTCATTAGACTGGTTAGATAAATATACTCTGGAACAAAGTAAAGTGGATAAAAGAATCTGTAACCTTATGCAACTCCGCCATAATGTCAAATTCCAAGTCTCGAAATTGAGTATCTTGTTGGAGCTAATACCTACAGAAAACTGAGTGAACCATAGGTTGAAGGTATTTTGTAATTTCCCAAAATACTAATCCCGCAGGTTTAGGATATCCCACTCAAGTGATTGCAATTAACCTTTTGAAAACATTACTTACACACAGTTGACCGATCCCAATAGTTTTTAAAGACTTTGATACATTAAAATAAAATAAAATAAACCGATACAACGAAATATCGAAGGATCCTCAGTATTACAATCACTTTTAACGACAATTTATTTTAATCTTACAAAATACATTTTATAGTTAACAAAAATGCATCAAATTCATGTCTTGGGCTTTGAGATAATGCTCTTGGTTTTTTTCCCAACGATCTTGGTGCATAAATAACGATTTTGACATGTTTTGATCAAAATCCATGTGGTCCATAAAAATAGATCAAATTCATGTTTAGATCATTGAGATAATGCTCTTGATCTTTTTCCCAACGATCTTGGTGCATAAATAACGATTTTGACATGTTTTGATCAATATCCACGTTTTCGCCAAAAATTCATCAAATTCATGTCTTGGGCATTGAGATAATGCGCCTAGTCTTTTTCCCAATGATGTTGATGCATAAATAACGATTTTGACATGTTTTGATCAAAATCCACGTGGTCGCCAAAAATGCATCAAATTCATGTCTTGGGCATTGAGATAATGCGCTAGTCTTTTTCCCAACGCTCTTGGTGCATAAATAACGATTTTGACATGTTTTGATCAAAATCCACGTGGTCGCCAAAAATGCATCAAATTCATGTCTTGGGCATTGAGATAATGCGCCTAGTCTTTTCCCAACGATCTTGGTGCATAAATAACGATTTTGACATGTTTTGATCAAAATCCACGTGGTCGCCAAAAATGCATCAAATTTATGTCTTGGGCATTGAGATAATGCGCGTAGTCTTTTTCCCAACGCTCTTGGTACATAAATAACGATTTTGACATGTTTTGATCAAAATCCACGTGGTCGCCAAAAATGCATCAAATTCATGTCAAGATAATGCGTTTGAAAGCTTTTACAACTCTAAATTCATGTGTAAAGAATAATTTTGGGTACATTTTGCTCTAAAACTTTTGACCGAGACCACAGAGAGTTATATTGAATTGTTACACATCTAAGAGTCATAGGGAATAATCTAGCGAAAGTCCGAACTCGATACATGACCTAGGGAATGAAATATGTTAATTTTTATTATATTGAGTTCGCAGTTTTTCCTGTTCCCGATTCACTCGAAGTCGTATAACTTTTGTTCCTGTTGAGCCAGCTTCCTGAAAATCAATAGCGTCCGTTCTTAATGTCCAACGTACCCGTATACCAAATTTCAACACAATCGGCCACTTTTAAAAAGAGTTAGAGCGCACACGGACGGACGGACGGACGGACGGACGGACGGACGGACGGAAGGACGGACGACAATACAAAACTATAAAGGATCTGAGGATCCTTAATAAAATAGTACACAATTATATCCATAGCACTTTCATTGTATTGTCATCTTGATGGGTTACATGCATGTTGTCTAACATCACTATCCACATTTAAGGAGGACAAATGTGGCCCTGTAAAAATATGCGATCCCACTGGACAACCAATAGTTCAATGGAAGTACCTGAATCAAACATTGAAGGAAACGATTCGATATCATATGGCAATTCTAGATATGGCAGACGAAATGGAGGAACTATGCAGTGGTCTACTACTTTTCGTCTTTATCAGTACACTCGGAATGTTGTGTTTTATTATTTATCGGGCGTCTACGGTAAGAAAGCGTCGACCTTGCCACAATATCATGGACGACACTTTCCAGTTACCCTTCACCGACACGCAAGTCCTTCGAAATTTGTTTGAGGGAATGTCAATAGCTCTTCAGGTTTTGATTATATGCTTTTGGGGACAAGAAGTTGCGAACGAAAGCGAATCGGTTGCGCATTCTATTTTGGAATCGAACTTTGCAGGAACCGATTTGAGATTTCAGCGAGCACTGCAGCTGGCCATGCTCAGAAGTCAGAGGGCTACTGCACTGACGGCGGGAAAATTTACTTCAATCGGATTGCCGACCTTTGCTTGGGTAAGAAACAAATAGTGGCGGAACTCTGAAAAAAGTAAAATTGTTACTTACAGATTATGCGCACATCGTACTCAGCGTATATGGTTGTATATAACAAGAACACAAAAGAAGAGTAGGTACCACGCATTAGATTGTCTGCACCATCACAGTTTCTTTAGAATTTTGTAGACAAGAAAATTTGATGTGTTGCACGGAATTAAAATTAATAAAATACGCTTGGTTTCTGTAATGTTGTTCATCTACGATTATGATATGGATACTTTAAAGGAAAAATTAAGCTTTTGATTGACATTTTCCAAGCACACAAAATGTCGAATCTACATATTGAAGCACGTCCACGTCCAGAGAAAGAGAGGAGTTAAATAAGCAAAATAAAGTTTCAAAGAAATATTACTAATACATAAGAAAGTTGGCTATGAGCAGTCTGTGCAGTCACTGCGCATGCCCACATAATTTTTACCATGTGCGAAATGTTTGCCTTTACTAGAAGAATCTGTGGTTAAAATTTCAAAGAAATATCTCCATAAATAAGAAAGTTAGCATTGCGCAGGCGTGCCCACATAATTTTTACTATGTGCGAAATGTTTATCTTTACTAGAAGCGTCTGTGGTTAAAATTTCAAAGAAATATCTCCATAAATATGAAAGATGGGATTGCGCAGTCTGCGCAAAATATGGAGTTAAATGAAAATGATCGAAATGGGCAAATATAGACCATAGCAGCTATACTATAGCTTTTAAGTTTTTGAGTTTTGAAACTAGAAAAATTGGATTATTTAAAACCGGCGCTTAAGGCCGCTTGACATGGAGCAATACAACGCGCAAGAACTTGCAGAAAGAAATTGCAAGGTCAAATCCTTGCATGCAATAAGCATTGCATGGTATTTGACATGGTGCAACTCTATTTCAATTGCCACATGTCTGCCAACAGAAGAAACATATGGATTTGTCAACAAAGTAGTTAACCTCAAATGAAAATTAAATTTTGATTGCTTGAAGAAACATGAAAATTACAAGAATAAATAAGATTAATAAAAACAAGTAATGAGTGCGTCTCTCAGCATCATAGTTGCCGCCGCTGTATTTTACTAGGTTGGTGACACAAAAACAACTAGATTTATCCCTAGAATTGCACGATTCATGCAAGAAAAATAGCACCGGTCCTATAAAAATTGCATGCAAGTCTCTTGCAGCAATTGATCAGCTGGCTTTGAACTGCGCATGCCTTTCGCAATTTTTCTTGCAACTTGCATGCAATTGCAATTTTTATTGCTCCATGTCAAGCGGGCTTTAAGAAAATCAGTGATGCCATGGCAGCTTGAGATCAAATAAAGTTCTTGCATTTCTCTATCATTAGTTTGCCTTTAATAATTACTTATAGTAAATAATAAACCTCAAACTAATGATAAATGCATGCGCTTTTGTTTGTTCTCATAATTCCATATGGGGTTACCGGCTTTCTAAACGCGACAGTTTGTGATTTAAAAATGTTTACCGTCTCTGAATTTATAATATATAACACAATAGTAAGTACGGTTATTTTTTCTCTACAAAACACCTAAATAGACCTTTATTTCTAAAATAATTAGGGAAGGATATCTCATACACATCCATTTGGGAATTATCGTGCAATCAATGTAAATCGCCAGCTCTAATGGTGCGTTTTCACGCTCATGCAATTTGCGCAAATTGACTTGTGCATGTAAATTGGCGCATGAAAACGAAAATTGTTCAATTGCGCAAACCAGAAAATTTGGCTTCAATAAAATGTGGATGGTCAGATAATTTGCATGTGGTTGGTGAAATGCATGAACGTGTAAACGACACACCAATTCGACGCATGCGTAGAGGGTGAATAATAGTAGACAGAATTGTTGTTCCGACGTGCACGTGGCTTTAAGGCTCCTCTGTAGTCAATTTGTATTTCAATGTTATTGCAATTGGTTAGACCACCAACAATACACATCTCTAGACGATGTACCCACTCCTTGAGTGAGACCAACGATGTATCTCTATCCTTTCCAGTTTTGCATATTCTCTTCATTTATTGTTAAACACAATAGACCATGTATAATGGTCAAGGACTATATTATGTAAACAAGTTTAGCGAAAAGCTGTACAATATTTGAATGGAGATGCACAAATGCCTATTTCTTTTACTATTGAGTAAATTACTTATTCAATGCATTTACTGCATTTTTCTATAATGACACCTTCTGTAAATTACGTGGTTTTCATGCAATTACTGGACTAGATTAGCATTGTTTGTTATAACATTTTTTAATTACCCCTTTATTTCCTGTGAATTTTTCTAATCAATTTTACTGATTTATAGATTTTTATAGTTATTAGATAGACATGTGAATGAATGAATTCACTTAGGACTTAGGTATGGTAGAACCTAATAAACCGGCACTTCGAACACCTAAAATAAATCTCTTTATTTTCTTATTCAATAAGGGTGAACACTGAACAACAACAAAAAATGTATTGTTTTTTATAAAAATGGTAGCTAACATTTAAAATTGTGTTACAATGATTAAAAGTATAACATATACCGATTTTTAAATAAATTCTTATCTTTTCAAAAAATAATAATTGTACATTTAGCGTTACCCATGCACAACCCATGTAGAATTTTTCCAAACATCTTATGTGCAGCAAGATAACTTCGCTTTTTTATCCTAAATTGAGAATTCAGTTGTAAAATTTGTTGATTCCGCAGTTGATCCTCTATTTTCTGAGAGGCAAGATCCGAGATATCAGTTCATATTCGCTAAGTTGATGTGAAGTTTGCGGGATTCCATCATATTCTCAAACGGAAAAAATAAATAATTGAATTTTTTTAAAAGTGGGAGAATTTTTTTAACCACCACTAATTACCGGAAAAATCCAAAATTTCACCCATGTTTTGATACAAATATTCATTTTCGTGATGTCTCACTACCTTGACTTGACATGAGCAAAACAATGACACTTTTTTTAAATAAATTTGTCAGTGTCGCCTATTAGTTATCGTATCCCGCTTAGAAATTTAGCTAAAAAGGGGAATTGGAACATTTCAGTTAAAATGAACAAGTGCAATCGAATTTCTTTGAAATGGTAGGCTCAGAATGTGAAAACTATTGGGCGCAACTTTCTCGCCAATTTATATGTAAAAATCGAAATTTGTCGTTCCTTTATTTTTTTGATAAGCGGATATTCCTGATATCTGATCATATATATTTAAAAAATAAGTAGCACTTGCCTCTCTAGTCTCGACTCAGTAGTAGTGTTTGCGAATTGTGATACTGTGCTACCCGTTTGTGTGGTGGTCATGCGTTAGTCCAAATAATCAAAACGGTGCCACATTTCTACACAAGAACAAATTTGCGGCAAAAATGCTTCTAATTACTGGTACAGTCGTATTCCGCCTAGGGGTTTAGCTAAAAATTGGGCTACTATTTGATACCTTCCTAAACAAATTTCTTGACGCATCCTGATAGAATGAAAAAGATTTTGGAAATCAAAAATTATTTCCAATGGATCTACAATAAATATGTATTTAGTGCACTTTTCGTCTTGGGAATATGTGACATTATGATTCACAAATCGACAGCATTCATGAACACTAATTATATAGTAATTTATCTAATCCATATCATTAGGAACGGCGTAACAATGCAGGATAAGGCCAGGTAGTTTCTTTTGTTTTCCCTTTCAAGTAATGAGTTGTCGCCTCAGGAGTTATAGTGCAATATGAGTTGCCTATCCTTACGTTAGCGTTTTGATTTTTTTCTAAAGATCGCGATACATATTTTTTAAAATATATGCATTATCATAATAGGTGGAAATAATATCTTTAAGTACCGCCGTAGGAAATACTGTCGGATTTCCAAATTGGTGCTGTAGGTTTTTCTACTCCCATTACAACGGCTGTTATTTACGAAAAACGATTTTTCTATTCATCGATCTTCCTAAAAAACTAAGACCTATATTTTAACTTTTTTTAAGTACCGCCGTTCTTTTCATCATTGCAAAGAATATCCACTATCGAGAATTTGTTAGACTGCAATACAAAAGCAGCATTTCATAAGAAAGTTTAGCTATTTTTCCAATATCGGGGATTGACTACAGAGGAGCCTTAAATAGACTGTGTTGGCTGTTTTTTCAATCTAACTCTTCTGCGATCTTCTTTTTTTTCTTTTAGCACTTTTAACAAAGACCAGCTAATTCCTCTTCGTAGTCCATCGTTTACAATGACAATCTGAACTGTACTGTAGACAAATTTGTGCACCAAATTTGAACCGTGAAAATTGATGCATGAGTTCAGTGAATTTGCCAATTTGCGCAACTTGCATGAGCGTGAAAGTTGGAAATCAAGCGCAATCATTACGATTTGCGCTATACATGTACAAATTTACAGAAGTGAGAAACCCCTCGGAAAAAATCTCATGCTGGTATCACAAACTGAAACTTTTTCAAGCTAACAATATAGGTACAATCTGGATTCTATACAGTACAAAACAGCCAAAAAGTCCCAGAACGGTCATTACAATTTAATGGTATATTTTGTTAATTGTTACTGTACATTAGTTTTTGTTACACTGAGAGAAAAATCTGTTAGCAGTAATAAAAAAAATTTAATACTATATGTGACTATACAACTTGTTATTCACGATAATTAAACAGAGTTTTCTGTACCTGTTTGATTACAGTCAAATTTTAATTTTATTTGTAATTACATCAATTACCGTAGGTATTTGAAAACCTGGCAACAGACATAAACTTTCTTTAGAGACAATTAAAGGCATTTATTATGAATAATAAACAGTTTAATTAGAATAAGTGTACGTTAAATAACCTTAAATAGTACACTAAATTGTTGTAAGTATATAATATATTTAGGAAGATTTAACCGCAAAATAACTGTAGGTAGCAAAGCGAGGTGTTGTAGAAACGTAGTTAAATTAGAATGGTTTTTAATTGACTTACTACAGTACATCTTGTTTAATTGTGTTAAAAATCTATTCCTTAAGGGCAATTGGAATTAGTAATAACGTAATTCACAATGGTATTTATTAGACAAAAATGAAAAACGTACATATTACACTTAAAAACAACAACAATCCTATACCTATCTAACAATAAAAAATGAAAATCAAATGAAAATGCCACTTAGGATACAATTAATAAATTGTGATGTAATATTCATTATTTACAATGATGCACTGATTGACATAAACAATATCTGAAAGCATAATATACTCGGTCGTGTCTGTACGTTACACCTTGAACACATCACGACATAAAATTTGAACAATTTTCATCAGTGAGGGCCAATTGCACCGTCAAAATTAAGTATCCCTTAAAGTTAAGCATAACTTAAATAAAATACCATAGCAACGATTGTCTTAATAATCGTTGCCATAGATTTTAAGTTCGACTTAACTTTAAGCAAGGCTTAATTTTTTTGGTGCAACTGGGTCTCAGTAGCTTAAAAACTTAAAAAATAATTTCGGTAGACAGCAATAGTAGCAAAAATATAACTCTTTCTACTTACCTAAGAAAATAGTCGAAATATACATCAAGTCCCCATTTAATAAGTAATGACTTAAATTCGCTCATTTTGGGGTAGGTATGGCGTAAATTTCAGCTCTTGGTACACTAGGTACATATAATAAAACCGAATAAAACTTACACCCGCACAGCACAATGTACCTGCATGCGTATATGAAGAAATTGCTATATACCTACAGCTTTTATGGTCGTCAAAAAACGAACGAAAACGGCTTCTGAAGACGATTGCTACAAGTAGATGTTTACTCGCCATAAATTAGTATTTCATAACGCCAACTAAACTAAACGTTTGTGGCAGTTACAAAAACGTAATTAAGCAAGAATATCAAATTCAATGCAACAGTTTTATAACTGCAGCGAAAACGCTATCTGCTGTTATTGTACCTATGAAAATCTACAAGCGTTTAGCAAGTATGTCTAATTGCCCTTATCCACCACTTCTAGAAAATCGATTTTACTTAGCACAGTATATGAGATTATTGTCATAAATTGATAACTAATTGAGGCAAATAAAAAGACATTTATTGTAATTAAAATATTTTCAGGTAGACACTTTGATTATATTATTTCTCTCAGTGTAGTTCTTGTTAGTCAAAGTTGATAGTAAAAAACACTTTCCAATTTAGTTAGTAGTAGGTAAATAAAAATTTGCGTATATAAATAACAAATTTTTAAAATATAACAAACAGAAAAAAACATGTAAAACAAACATCACATAAATTCGTTTAACAACAAATTCATCGAGGTTGTAGATATAGCAGCGTCTGTTAAAAATAACGATTTGATCGTGTTCCTGAAACTCTTCAGATATAATGCTCTGATTGTCATTGGAAACTTGTTATATAGGAGAGTTGGATTGATATTTTTGACAATTTTGCAATCGGTAAAAATTGATTCTAACATCTTCATTGTGTCTAGTGTTGAGTATGATAGTCGGATTGATGTCGGTATTTTCGTATGTAATTTTTGGAGAAGAAAACACTTTCAAGGACATACATTCCCAGAAAAGTCAATAGTGCTGTGTGCAGGTCCTCGAAGGTATCTCCGACCCGATCTCGATACCCTAGTCCTGCATTTACTCACACAGCACGATGATGCACCTTGAATAGATATGACCAAGAAGATGAGTGGTCCCAAATTCCGAATATCATACGTTCAGGAGCACAATTTTGAAATGAAGTAGAGAGAAAAAAGTGGACATAGGTAATAATGTGTCATTTAATTCAAAGTAAGTATCTATTTAAATAACTTTAGTAAAAAATAAAAACGATTTTGCAAAATTTCGTTTTTTTCTCTGAAAGTAGTCGGAATTTTTTCAGTTTCAAACCTGATCCCCAACTTTGCCAAATGTCAACTACCTACCTACCTCTTACGGTTCCCGAGATCCTCATGGTGGCTCTCGAATTTGAATCAGCCTGTATATCCCCGAGATAATAAATTAAACGTTCAAAAAATGACATTCTGGAAATGGTACTATCTAGTTACGATAACAGTGGGGAAAATAACGCAATTGAAACAGTTTTTATGTATTTACTTCATAGGGGGTTAGATGAATGCTCTATAGTAGTATGGGTAAAACTGATTCTTTGTATGTAGGGTACATTTATACTATGCCAAATCTCATTACTTTCGTTGTTTACAATGATTTCTACTGAAAAGTAGCATACCATTTCGTGGTAAGTGCGCTGTGAACAAGGACGCCTACTTACCTTATTGTTTAATTTATACACATTTTGGGAAAATACACCAAAATCATCGAAATGTACCAATTACCTATCTTTTAGAAATAAATTATATAAATATAAAATAATTTTCGTTGATTATTTTTGAAAAGAGAGAAGTAGAATGTGTCCGAAGTAACGTCTCTACTACGTAAGTTGAGAGCTATCATGATTTAGGAGTATCCAAATTGGATGTAGTGGATGTAAGTTATTTTGGTTTATTTCAATGTTAATTTTATTATGTATAAATGATACCCAAGCAATACACAATGTATTAATAATATAATAATATGGCAAATAGATATTTATTTATTTTATATCCTTACTTGTCATGTTGCTCTCTTATTGCACCTACCGCTAACTAAACAACGACAATTTCAACTTAACATATGTCTAACTTATATATCATCAGGAACATTTTAAATAGAAAATAAAAGTACATAGTTTAACGATTAAAACGCAAACATGGTTTTGATTTTTAAGTACATTTTTAAAACGAAATGCAGTGCAAAACGTTAATATTAATTGAAAACAAATATTTTATGTATACCTATCAGTTATATCTTACACATACATCTATTTCATATAATATAAAGTGTATACGAATCTGCCCTTTAGCAAAACTATATTTTATCGGTGTCAACGGTTCACTACGCTATATAAAAGTTACGAGTTATTTGTTTAAATGTATTACCTCTCGTAAAGGGAGTCAGGTTAGGAACTCTGCTTCAGCTTTGTGCCACTGGGTGAAATACCAGCGACTAGGCTGTTATACTTATTACAGAAGGCACCCAGTCCCTCAACAATAGAAATGTAAGTAAGTAACTTAAAATAGTTGGGAACGGATGCAATTTAGTAGTCTAATTAAGTACAATTATACCCGAGAGTCAATTCGAGAAAAAGAAGATTATTGTTGAGGAACCGTATAATATATAGGAACCATTACTCCTGTTATTTGCATTTACTAATGCGATTGCTGTAGAGTCCTATATAAAATGAAAAAACATTTTACAACTTTTAATTCGTTAAACTTTGCAAAATGTTTTTGTTTTTACATATGGCACTGCACATATAGATAAGCTCGCCATAGTCCCCTAAGGGTTTTTACAAATACATATCGATTTGAATTAACTTACAAAAAACAAAAACAACTGTACATCATTAACTAAATAAAATATATAAAATATACTTCTCATATCTTAAGTACAAAATTCTACCGGTATTACTGTCACATTGGAGATCGGTTCTTGTTATACATATATAATAAAAAATACACACAAAAGTTGAAAACTGAATTTCAGAAAAATGAGGTAGTTTAACCGGAAATGTATTATTGGGAAATCACAACAGTACTTAAATCTAAAAACTACATAACTTTTAAAAAATGACACTGCAATCTTACACAAATAAACATATATTAACATAGATGTAAACACTGAAATAAATAACAGCCTTGAAATTATATGGACTGCAGTACCGATGCATAAGTAACATTATCTATAACTATTCACCTAACAGAATAATAACATAACTTACAGCTTAAACAATTCTTGTTGCCTAGGGTAAAAGAGAGGGTAGAGTAATAAGGGCCAATAATGCATAACATTGAGGACTTCTGTTTGTAAAAAACTACAAATAAATAACACACAAGATTTGTGAAAAAATATAATATTTTAATTTTTATCATTAAATCTTATTTTATAAAAAATGGATGTATAATGTTCTTGAGTCATTTCCTCCATGACAGTACTAAAGCAATCGTATAATCACTGGTTTTTGTAGGCTTTAAAGTGGAATAAAGTGAAGAAATTTAGAAATTGCCCCCGATTACACGGTGGGGGGTTTGGGAAAATTGTGAAAATTTATCAAGAACATTACCAGTTATAAATTTGTAATTTAGAAACGGTATACATTCATGTTGCGCTTTCAGTGTGCATTAACAATCTAGTTATACTAACTTACGCAATAATTAACAATGACCTTTTTCGAGTTCTATCGCTACGTTTTTTTATGTTACCTCTAATCTTGACTAAAACGTAAGCGATTACAACTTGCTAGTCAACATTTAACAATTACCATTATTTTTTTGAGTACAGCTAACTACAGACAGCTTGCATTCTGCTTTTTACAACTACTTGTAGCATTTTAGCGTAAGCCCAATTAACAAAACGGTATTTTTGAACGTAAAGGGTATACGAAACGGATTTTTGCAACGATTTTAATACAAATAAATGGAAGAGCTACTGACGTACGTGTGTTGATTGACACTTTGCCTCACGTATACATATAGGATTGTTTCATTTATTATCAGTTTGTCATGAGGCAAATTTTGGAACAACGTAAGCCTAGGAAGAGAACGTTGGAAGTGTAGTTATTATAATATTAAAACTGAAGTAATAAAACTAGTGACTGATAAATTATTTATAAAAACTGTCTTATCTACCTGATTTATGATACCTGAATTAGTTAATATTTACCTGACTTATTATCACGGATGCGAGTATGAGTGATTATTAATTATAAAATTGTCATTCAGCAGTAATTATCCTGAAATTTGTACTGCAATTTTGAGAGATCTACCTGAGATTACGAAGATTGCTTATATCGGGAAGCATTTATTGTATGGAAGCATATACTTAACTTGAATAGTTTAGACCCATTCTATGATGTAAACGGTTGCTTATTAAACGCGCTGACACGCGCAAACTGTTATCAAGTTAAAAAAATATTACTTGTTGGTGTTCAGTACTAATTTATATCACAAGACTAAAACATCATCATTTAATGAGTCTACGAATGAACCAATATTGCAAATTTTAGTGATTATATAAGATCATAATAATCTAGATTTCATACAAAAATAGTATTACGGCAAAAGCCTTTTGTACCATTTAACCTGATTAGGTTGACTGTATACTGCGATAATATGATAAATATATTTAACAATTTAAACGAAACCCTTGACCTATTATAAAATTCCCTTGAGGTGTACTTCCTGATGCAATTATTAAATATATTCGCGTACTGAAATTATAAAGAAAACTGTGATGTAGATTGCAGGAACCACTATGTATAAATCACTGGTACATATATACTAATCAACATTCAATCTGGCACGATTTATAGACATTTCTAAACATTGTACTAATGTACAAATCTACACATCTTATTTTAACATCAATTTTTAAAGTCAATTTGTAACTGCAACGTAGTCCAATAAAAATTTTAATCTATCTTAAATTACCGTATACACACGAGAACCCTTATTATCCTGTTATCTTACGAGTATTTCTATTTCTGAGTATTTGAGGTAGACGGATGGAATTTAAATGCTTTCCAAGGATAGAACTTGTGGTAAAATTTTGTGTGGCAATATTGAGGTAGATGGATGGAATAAAATTAGTATATTAAGTTTATAACGGCAAGAATTGCGGCAGCTGGAATATCTTTGAACTGACTTACTTATAATGTCTTTCAATCTGTACATTAATCACCCGCTTTAACACTTTCCGGTTCTACATCGTCTTCGCTATACTCATCTTCTTCGCCGCCAGAAGATCCCCCATCGTCTTTATCTTTATCAATGTCGTGTTCATTGTTTAATATGTCGTCATCGTTTCTACGTATTTCGTCAGACCTTTTCATCATTAAGTCGTTTGCAACGCCCATTTGTTGCTGCATTTTTTCTAAGAAATGCTGCTGGGATGCCTTGTCTAAACCCATAGCGTTTAATTGAGCCATTTTCGCTGCGTGAACCGCGGCAGCGGCTTGCTCGGACATCATACCCATTCCTAAACTATTTTCTGTAATAAACTGTAAGTACGTATCTAAAATTGCGGATCCCGTCGTATTTCCCGGTACAACCGGAGGCGCTAAAGGTGCAGGGTACGGTTCCTTGGACAAATTGTGTGCTATCGAATCTATACTTTTCGCAGCAACCGCTTGCCCGGAAGAACCTAACTTAGTAATTTTTAAATTCGCGGGGTTGTGATTTAAAGGAGGCGACATCGCTAAATCCAACCCCGAGTACGACCGATGATGCGAAATCGTCAAATCTTCGGGATCGTTATCACCACAGACTGAGCTACCCGCTTCCGAAGGCGCGCCGGAATAGACACTCTTAGCGTCCAGTTTCATATCTGACCTCCTTGGACCGGTGGGGGACGCCCTCGCTCGGAGTTCCGCCGGACTTACTTTAACGCCAGCTTTCGCTAGTAACCTTTAAAGAAACAAGGCGTTATTAATCTTTCGCTTAATTGCTCTTTGGTTAGCGTTAACTTGACATACCTGCTAGCTAAGTCTGGATCGAAAGGCGCGGGCATGGGCAATACGGGTAAATCTTTAGTGCTTATCCCTCGATGCTGCCTTGACATGTGCGAGTGGAGGGAGTTTCGTGACTTGGCCACCGTTCCACATAAGACACACCGATAACCGGGACAAATCGTATGCTTATCCTCTAAATGCGTTCGTAACGTATGCGCCGACCTGTAGATTTTACCACACTTTGGACAAGGACGGGGATCTGTCGCTCGCACTCTCATCATGTCCAACGATCGCCTCGATACTGCAATTTAACAATCCCTTCTTAAAAACAATTCGCACGAACCTTTCGCGTATTACTGCGCGAAAAATAAAAGATCTCATTAAAAATTTATCTTTAATACTGACTTCTTGTGCACAAACTACACTTTCCTCAAATTAAAAATATAAATCAGCGCTGGTAGCACGAACGAAAAGCGCGGAAAGCTCACAGATTAAACTTTTCGTAGGAACCTCGTATCGACTACATTGTAACTCATACAATACCGCAATTCGATTTAGAAGCTATGAATTTCTATGTCTGTCCCAGGACATGTATAAACAGAATCAAGTTTGCTTAATCTGGAGCTGAAACCACAACAGGAACAGATGTGAGTTTGTTTGAAAGGAACAAGTCTTAGTCAACCCAGGTTTGTTGAACAAGAATATGAACAAAAAAAAAACTAAAGCAAAGCAATCCCAATCCCAAGAAATCCCAATAAACCGTTCCGGCAACAAAGATGTCATCATCAGCAAACAACTAGACGGTCTACTAAAGTTTTGTTGTGGTTTCTGGTGTTTTTGATTCATTTTGGAATACTAGAGTTATCTACTACAATTGCAAAAGGAGGTCCAGTGTTTCCGAAAATATGAGTTCATTTGGCCCTCACTGTTCTCCCGCTTACACGTGGGTACAACTACAATTTCTTAATATCGGCGACATTAAAAAGCTATTCACTTAACCGGATTTGTGTGACTGTTTGTATTTTAATTGGTAGAGGCGTAAAATTTCATCCCAATTAGCTCACCATTTGCCAATAATCCCGATGTAAAAAATTTATGAAATAATTTCCGGTCTTGATCTTCAATTAAACATTGATAGAGTACAAAATTTGAATCCTGCTGCGAAAAATTGACTACACTTGCCAAAACTAAACCAATTCGCTAAGACTGATGCTTTAGGGCTACAATAGGAGTAAAAAATGTCTTACTAAATGGCTCAAAACGGCGCAACAACATAACTTGACTTATGAAATACTTTATTAAATTATATTTATTAAAGAGCTTAAGTCTGATTCGTTTTATATTAGAGCGAAATCATTTCCCCCAACTGCCCAAATTTGACCCCAAATGGTGCATAGATTATCTTGAGTAAATCACTTATATTCAGTTACTTTGCATGGCAATGCGTTTTGCTGTTTTCCCAACTAAGTCGGTGAATAGATAAAGATTTTACTCAAATTTGCACATCATTCGGTCGCAGTTTGGAAAACTAATGGGAGCCCTACACGCCTACACCAGATATCAACGAGCTTTGTATGACTTTCTTGTCTCGTTCCTCAAACGGACTTTGCTCTTAAGAGAATGAAATCATGTCGTGACTTGGATGTTTGAATGCGATCTGCAAACTCAATGCCACATCATGAAATGGTTTACATCGATACATGGAAAATAAAAAATGGGCGTTTTTTTTTAAAAATATGGTACAATCAAAGGTAATAGTCAGTGGAATACAGTGGTAATTTCAGTAGGCAATTGCTTACCATATTAATACCATAGGTATTAGCCATAGGGCTATACCATAAGGCTGTTAGCTCAATTCAAAAGTTGGAAAAAAAACGGCAAAGCTTCATCGCAGCGGGGTTTTCGATTGTAGTTTCAGATTTTTAGAGGGAAGAGATCTTAAAAACCCTTGTAAATCTCTTGTGAGTTTGATTCAACTTACATCCTTGGTGATCAGATTTTGGGTAATAAATAGGTGAGAAATATTTGCCCAAAATTGGCTCTAAAAATCCTTAGCAGGCGCAAAAAGACATGCAGAAAGTAGAGGTAGTTTGACTTTTTCATCAAATGCTTTCTTCATTAAATATAATAGCATTGATACAACATACAGGTAGTATAATATACAGGGAGTCAATTTTAAAACTTGCAGTTGGCCATATTTTCCAAACTAAAGAAGATAATGAAAATCGCGCAAAACCGTTTCGGGGGTATCAAGGGGGAACTCGAATGACGTTATGAGTGACAACGACCCACCCCCCTTAACCCCCCAGCCTCTCTCTCTTCAAAAATCCTAAATGGCGACACCATACTTGTGACACATCGTTGAAAAGCTACTGAAAAATGCTTTCCAGTGGTACCAATAAAAGTCAATATTAATTATGACAATTTAACAAAAATTTAATAATTAACAAAAAAAACTAAATGTTGACATTGAGGGATTTATATATTTGTCACTCATAACGTCATTCTGATTCCCCCTCGCTACCCCCGAAACGGTTTTGTGCGATTTTCAATATCTTCTTTAGTTTGGAAAATATGTCCGACACCCCGTATAATCAATGATAATATGGTGGATATCCAAAATAACAGGTTTCAGGTAAATCTACCAGATAACTTATTATTGAACAGTAACAATCGACATCGTGCTGCAAAACGAAGCCAAAGTGATATTTTTGCAGCGTTTGTGGTGGTTCAAGACATTTTCAAAAGGAAAAGAGCAGTTTAAAGACACGCACAGTGGAAGACAAGGGTAGATGAATATGAGTAGTTCTTTGGCATTTGGAGCGATGCATTATTCGATTTAAGTACTTGCGAGTTTATCAAATAAGTGGGTCAATAAATTTGGGATGAAGAACATATGAACGTTTCCCAAGAAACAACAACAGGCGAAAGGGACATTGACCTGATGACTAAATTTGCATGTACAATACGATGGTGGTGGTGGTGGAAACTCAGCGTCAGCGCACGGTTGTTCTTCAAGCTCACCAAGGCCCAAAAATTTACTATATAGACGGTCCGAAATAAGTTGCCTACTTGATAAACGACCTTGTTCTTGTGGCACTTTCCTTTCTTATTTATTCATCTGATAGGAATCTACGTACATGGCTTTTCCTATTTAAAAAATTAAAGGATCACCCCACAGGTAGCTGAACGGCTATGAGGAATGAAAGAACAGTGGACTGCACTGTGAGATTTCCAAATGTTTGGGGGTAACAACAGAATTGTTTATTATCGTTGCTATTCTATCAAATTCGTTCCACTAAGCACTTAGGTTACACCTCATCGAAAATAATTTATTAAAAGCCCGATACAACTTAAAAGTCAATACTGAGTTCAAACAGGAAAAACTCTCTGTAGCCCTTCCGCGCTTCCGTATTCGCTCCATTTTCTTAATACTTACAATTATCTACACTATATAAATCTATAGGTACTGCGTATAACAGATAACTCAGAAATTAAACGTGACATTTCCAACTATTGATTTAATTGTATTACTCGCATAAAATTAGCATTTACATGTAACCTTCAATTTGCTTTAAATGTCTTTTATAATTTGTTTATTGGTGTAGGTACTAAAAGTTGTTAAAATATAAGTTTTAATTAAAAGAGCGTCCTTGTTATTTAATAAACAGTTTAAATTTCATTAATTCGTTAAGTAAATATTTGAACAGAAGATTTTAAACTCTCATTTAATTTGGAATTTCCAGTGACACGTTTTTAATTAGCACCTGCACCAACATATGTATTAGAGTAGAGTAATGAGCGGTTACCTGAATTATGAGAAAATTGGAGCTGTGTTCAGCAGGTAAATTATGAGACAAATGTTTCAAAAGGAATAGCTAAAAAGTCACACTCTGTTATACGCCCAATGTAATGCAATATATAAAAATACATAGAATTACAGGATAATAGTTTTCCGTTTTACAAAATATTCAATAGCAGCATAATTAAATACGCTTATAGGAAGGTACCACAAGGGCACTGAGAAAAGTCTACTGAATAGTTTTTAAGGAATTCAATCATATCACATGAAACAACCGTTAATCTTTGGTTTATTTCTCTCACTTTTCAGTCCACAAAATTGACCTCTCTTAATTCACTCTCATTTACAGTGTATAATTTAGACGCTCCACTTCATCTGTTTCATAATTTCCCACTGCTGTGAATGCTTTGCTCTCATATGGTTTCTTACGGAGTTCGGGTGCGAAAATCGTTTTCCACATTCGCTTACTGGACAGAAAGGGCTATCTCTAGGGTAATGTTCGTCGATATGAGCTCGTGTGACGTTGATAGATTCCAAAATTCGATCGCATAGAGGACATTCGTATTTCACCTTTCTTGCAGCTAGCGCCATCTGCTGATTGGAGGGCGATCCGTTTCCACCTCCGGTGTTGGCATCTGTAATGCCAAATCTTGCTGCACTTTACTTGTTTTAGCCTCCTTATTTACATAATTTAAACATAATCGAAACAATTTAAGATCTCTAAGGCAATAGTATTACATTTAGGGGTGAAAACAAGAGAGCTAGGAATACTATTGCGATAGTGTCATATTAGGGTAGCGAGAATAATTGGCTAATCTATGAATTTACCTTAGCTAAACCAAGTTTAAAGTAAACCTAATTTAAATCCCCCAAACGTATCCGTTTTGTTGCCGTTGGCGCACTCCGTGCGCGTGCAACTGATGGTTAATTAAATAATGTTTCGTCTTGCATTGCTTTCCGCATAAATCGCAACTGATCCAAAATTCTCTTGAAGTCTCTACGTGAACGTTTATTATGTGTTGCTTTAAGTTACCGGGTGTCGAATATATTTTTCCGCAATAGTCGCATGTAGGTCCATCCTGCCAAAGATGCGTATGTGGTCCACCCGTCGGATGGTAAGCCGCCCCTGTAACAGAGGCGGCATTACATTTAGGTAATTCAACATCATAAAGAGTTCTCAGTTCAATTTATCTGCGTGTGTTCGATCGTAAAGCTCGAACAATCGACTTCTTTTTTGGTTTCAAACGAGGTATATGCTAATTGAACTTTTCATACTCATATTCCCTGTCTTTGATGTTTACAAAGGGTCTTCCTTGCACACTGTGTACCTATCTGAGATAAATAAAGTGATTATCCGATTACAGAGCTCGTTTTTGAAGTATCCCAAGCCATATGAGCATATAAAAATGAGTGCTTTTCTAATATACATCGGCGAAATGTTGTTTGAGGTTGCTCAATGTGCTGTAAGATTTTCCGCGTTTTGGACAAGTGGGTCCTTTCTTTGTATGCGTGATTTCAGCATCGTGTACCTTTTTGACAATAATCTGGATGAGTTAATGAACGGTATGTCTCCGAAAATATTACTTCGGATCCAGTTACGATTATTTACACAACGTACACGCTTAATTTACGATCATTAAAATAATTGTTGAAGCAATTGACTCGAATTGAAGTTATTAAAATAATTATTTTTAAACTGGAGTCATACAATGTAAAATTGCATGTCGAAAGTTGTATTAGAGTTTATAATAACTTAAATGATAATAAAAAGATTTCGTGCGTACTTATGAGAGCTTTAAAACTAATAAATTTTTGAATATTTTCAATAGTGAAAACGAAACTTGATATCACGCAATCTTTTGCTTCCCCATTTCGCATTTTGAGTCTCCGTCCTGGTCTACATAAATTAGGTCTTTGGGTAGTGCAGGTATAATAAAGACGAACGAGTAATGATCCAATACAAAAGTCTCCTTCGTAATTTTCTGAAAATATCCTGACAAACGGGTACGTTATCAGACAAAGTAATAAATGCTGGTAATGGTGTCCAAACACGAACAGTCGATAGCAGTGGTGTATTACGGACCGATACGGCTGAAAATAATGCGCCTACAGCACAAAGCTGTTCCTTTTTACTTCTTATTTCCCATCCCACTTGCTGCCCTTTCTTCCGCCTTCGTACCGAACAAGTACATTCAGATAAAGAAAACGTCTTATTTTAAAGGGACTTCTGCTATCCACTGGGAATCAATACTTCCCCAATTGCAATTACGCAGTATTAAACTCATCGAATTCTCCGAGAATCTCCATAGCTATTCGTGGACACGAACTATATCCTAAAATAAGTAGATGAAGGTCTATAGGGCGTACATACGCAAGATTAACGTACCGCAGAACCCTTCTCAAATCCATTATCTACTAGGGTGTGCGCATCCTTGCAAACCCTACGTGTTTGGAGTGTACCACCTCAGCGTCCATCCGGCTATTCGGACAAGAGACACGGGTGCGCGGTATAAATCAATAGACCTATGCCGGGAAGTTTAGGGATGAGGACATCGAGAGCAATCTCGATGTTTGACTGTTCCTCCTTTTCCCCCTTCGATCAATTGCAAAGCTCGTTAATATCGTTTGCGCCACGTTAGCCCGAATTTTGACCTTTATGTTAATAACAGAACTCTACCAAGTAATTTTCATAAGTGGATATGTAAAGCGAACTTTCTAATTTATTTTTACGTTTGACACGGAAAGGTTATACCATTCATATCAAGATTCCAGATACAATCGACCGTTCCAATTATCCACAGTACAATCTTGAAACAAGTGCAATAGAAGAACGCAACTTCTACACATTTCCATCATACTTCCGACTGTTGAAGATAAAACAAAATTGCTGGAGCAGTCAATGAGATTATGCGACGGCGCCTCTTCCGACGCTTTTCATAAATAAGTGTCGCCTAATTTTCGCAGATTTAATTTTGAATACAGAACTTTTGGGCGATGAGCAAGTAATTTTCGAGTTTTATATGGCTAATATTAAAATTAATCAACTTGGAACGAACATAAATTCGTTCCAAATTAATGTTGCTTTCGAAAAGGTCATAAAAGGAACTTACCGAAATTATCCGCGGAACTATTGTGCATTCCGGAAGGTCCCGGCATTAATCCTTGAAGTCCTGGAAAAAGCATAAAAGTAATGAAAATTATGGCCCATAATCAAAGCAACTAGAAAGTTATTTTATGACTCCTAAAATCTTTTACAACCAGTGCGCTACCACTAGATGAAATCAATAGTAATTTATTGACGTAATCAAAATATATATACCTTGTAATCCGAGTAAGGCTCCAGGAAAAGTTGGTGTTCTCGGTTGATCTAAAAGTCCGCCGTTGGTGTTAAAGGGGTGTTGATCGTCTAACATTGGGTAATCAGAGGGTTCAGTCTTAGGAGTTACGGGGTCACCGTGATCACTTGGCGCTGTATCACTACTATTACTATCTTCACCTGTCGATTGCGCTTGAAGTGATGAATCTGATTGTCCTTTCTAAAACCAGCAAGCATTATTCCTGCAAAACAATAACGAGCGCATCATCTTACGTTAGTACTCGTATGTAATGTCGGTCCACCTTCTAAAGCCTGTCCTAATAACGATTCCCTCATATCACCGTTACCCCTCAAGGGACTTCTACCCCTATCCGGCGTATAAGACCCTCTAATGTGTTCCGAACTTCTGGATCTTTTCGCGGGGGGCGGCGAGAAACCGCCGTCTCTAATAGTATCCGCCTGATCCGCTGCCCATGGCAATGATGAGGAATTCTGTAAAATAAGTACATTCAAGAGACTTTGATTTTCCACCGTCAGTCAACACACACTCGTAGAGTTAATCGATTGACCTTTATCGCCCCTAAACAATAATTGGCTACTGGGAGTGGCAATTCCCCCCATTTTTATTCTACTTGCATGACACGCAATAACTCCTTGATACCTGAATGTCAAAATTGTAATTTATCAAATACAAGTCCTTTTGATTTACTGAACCGTCACTAAAAGGGTGCAGACTTCTACTTTACTGGAGCTTCCTAGATTTATTGTTCAATGGTTCTTTACTGTACGTAAAGATATAACAAATCGCATTGCCTATACATACAAAATAGCACTTCCGGTTATAATTGGCTAGTGCAGACACTTTGGGATCCAATCTATTTTATAAAAGAATTGTAATTACATCTCCATATATTTATTATAATGTTGTTATTCATTCCCTGTATCTTGCTTTTTTAATGAGTGAAGATCGTACCTACATCATGGAAAGTGGGAAAAAATCTTAAGTCTTACAGTGAAAGCCTGTAACTCATCTCCAGTGCAACGATTTGCTCATTTCCACTGATCTCAAATTTTAATTTATAGTGGGGTAGGGGATTTGCTTCCAGCGAATAACCCATTATGTGTTTCCAATACCAATTTCTCTTTTAAACATTGTTGTGGCCTACACCAGATGCAAGGAGGTATCAGTTGGAAATAATTTATTGATAAACACGTATTACGTCCCCGTAATTATTAATTTCCTGTTCAAAAGTTGTATTGAAACAAATATGTACCTATTTATACAATTAAAACGGCAACACCCCATTTATCAAACACATTATTGGACGGATCTTGAAAATAGTATATTGCGTCATACGGTTGTAATAGTGCGTATTACAGGTGAGACCACTAAAAAATAAAAAAGTGCTGTTTGTATCCCAGAGGGAAATATTATCTACCTATGCCGAAATTTTACCTCTCTCGAAGAGAGCTAATATTTTTTTATATTCAAATACTGTTTTAGCAGCACTGTTTTACTTCCTGATTGCCCTAAATTGTATAGGGTTTTTAATGGAACCCCAAATTAAGAAAATGATTAAGGATTTTTTGCATTCGCACTAGATGTTTGTAGACATTTATAATAATAATAACTTTATAATACAAATTTTTATATGCCATCGCAGCCACTTTCTCTGTTCGTTCGTCCGTACGCCCGAGGCCTCCTACTTCTACCGGTTTCAAAATATTAAATAAAGGCATACAAATATTTAGTTTATTTTTGTATTCAGTAGCTCAAGCGCCAAGAAACTTCATTCTGTCATTGTTGTCATTTTATTTCGCTCCAAGTTGTGAAACGTAATAAATTTTCTATTCCCATTACCGTCATCAGCCGGGTTTGGATTTAATCGAGTACTTCATTACTTTCAGTACCATTACCGTCATCAGCCGGGTTTGGATTTAATCGAGTACAATTTTAAAAGAATATGTAAGAAGGAAAATTCCTCCCTATCTCTGTGACCTGCTGTTGTTGAACACCAGATGTGACGTCATGACATCCTGCCGCCATTTTGTGGCAACTTCCTACCTATCTCTCTCTTCGAGCTCATATCTACGTAAAATTAATGTTTGAATTGATTTAAAAATTGTATTAACGTGTCTTGTGGGACATTAGAGTACTACTACTTCAATCTATGTCCACGTTAATGTATGTTTCAGTTTCTTTCATAGAGCTCTAAAGAAGTCGGAAATTTGGGGCAAGTCAGTTTTAATTCTACAGAAGCGATGCAAATATGTATAATGATATTTTACCTACTTAAAATGAATATTTAAAAGATTATGACCATTTTTGAAAATTCTAAATTGCGCACATTTGATGAAGTTCTGTGAAGGTCATTGAAGTCTAGTTTTCCGTCTAAATAGGAATTTCACATGTCGATTTTTAGGAAATGTGTTGTTAAAATTTGATTTGTGAACTGACTATAGAATGGAAAAATTTGAAGTAGTACCGTTAACACTTTATTTCACATTTGAAAGTAGGGAAGCAACTTTTAGAACCCAGATAAAAAATTGTTTAGAAGCGTTGAGTGGAGAATGTCAAAGCGCATATTTATTAACGAGCTCCTAGCGTCTAAGAATATGTGTCCCAAAGGTGGTTCCAATCGGTTCAGCCGCTTAGGCGAA
The DNA here is from genome assembly GCF_008802855.1 of Photinus pyralis. Lineage (NCBI taxonomy): Eukaryota > Metazoa > Arthropoda > Insecta > Coleoptera > Lampyridae > Photinus > Photinus pyralis. The sequence goes on from NW_022170596.1 coordinate 5,705,338, forward strand.
AATGAGAGAGTGCACACTTACACATGCGCGATTCGGCTCAAAAGCTTTTCAGCTCTTCCTTTTATGTCTAAACAAAATTTGGTTCCATTCGGTTCGGCAGTTTTGCCGGAAATGAGAGTACAGGCAGACAGGTCGACCGACAGACCGATCGACATCATCAAGATTTTGTTTAATTCCGGGTGCTTCAAAACGTATATTTCCGTAAAAAAAATGGGGGGGGAGGGCATTTTTTACCCCAATGTAATACGTTGTGCGGGTAGTAAAAATATGGAAGGCACCTTTGATATCTCCGTTACTTATGAACCGAATAGCATGAAATTCAAAATTACATTTAGCCATACAGTACGCAATGCCAAGCCATATTCAGGAGCTCGTTTTCCATATTTGTTTATACGTTTATTTATACAGAAACTTTTGTGATGTGCATCGTCAACTCGAAAATAGGGGTGACTTTTGAGGCGAAACGAGATCGTCTCTGTTCGAGACCTGTCGAGATGAGACCGGTGCAGGAAAATCTCGCCTCGCCTCGTATCACTATGCATCAGGTCGACATTATGAGATTTCCAGGCAACAAAGAGTATGATTTGCGCTATTTAAGCTTTTATATTATTTCACTAAAAGGCACTTCCGTGGTTTGAAAGTACGCACTTTATTCCTCTCTCTTAAGATGAACTACAGAAAAATTTACTTTCCACGGAAGCATAGAAGGGCCACCTCTTTTTTATTTTTTTTATTTCATGATTTCCGACTTACTTGTCGTAATTTCGACTTCTATCTCGTAATTTCGACATATATCTCGTAATTTTGACTGTTATCTTGTAAAATCGACTTATGTCTCGTAATTCCCCTAAGGTATCTTATACTGTAATCGGAATTTCCTACTTACCCTTTCTTCCGAATTCATTTTCGACATTTCTCTAGAGCTCTTGATGTCTTCACCATACAAAGGTGTGTGCGGGCGTGTTTGTATACTGAACATGCACCGTCGAGGCAATTTATACTACCTATATAAGTTACAATTACCACATATAAGTCGCAATTACCAGATATAAGTCCAAATTATCAGATAGAAGTCGAAATTACGAGATATATGGCGTAATTAGGAGATAGAAGTCGAAAATCAAGACACAAAAACAAATAAAAAAGATGGAACCCTTCCACGCTTCCGCAACTTTCTGCTGTGGTAGGTACCTAAAGGTACGGTGCGGTCTTGGCGTTTTTTAGTGGCCGGTAGCCGACAACGACATGTCCATGAATCTAGCAGAGCAAGGTCAGCAGAACACAATCAAACATATTGCATACTTAGGTGCTAGTTATGTGCCGTATTCCCGAATTAAATGCTCCTTTTTTTAAAAAATTATATGTTTTGACAGTTTCATATGAACTCAGCAAAACACTACCTCAAAAAACCAAGAAAATGAAAAGTGAACTGACTATAATTAGGTGCTAATTAAGTGCCCTATCCCCGAATTAAATGCTCCTTTTTTAGCGCATTTTTGAAAAAAATACGCTATTATATTCGTTATGGCTGGCAGGCCGGCTGTCCACGTGAGATCTCCACAACTACAATAGCTAGAGAATTCAAATTTTCATTAAAAGCTTTCTGCTATAGTGTAGATGTGCAGGCACTAGTCTATTTTGAGTTAGATTACTTGTGCGCTTTAATCATGCATATGCTGATTTACAACTTGTTTTTTAATTATTACATGTCTGCCAGGTTCATAATTTAAAAAAAGGAGCATTCAATTCGGGAATAGGGCACTTAATTAGCACCTAATTATGCAATATGTTTGATTGTGTTCTGCTGACCTTTCTCTGCTAGGTTAATGGACATGGCAACGACGTTGACGGCGGCATAGCCACTGGTTCCTTTTGCGCATTATTAGAAGAAAAAGAAGACGATGACTTGGAAATGGTTCTACTAGCACTGCCTTGAAGACGGGACATCTGCTCGTATACAGAGTACCATATATTTCCAAACAGAAATACAGAGAAGTATTTCGATTTATTAATCAAGGGCCATTTTAAGAACCATACGCATATTTTCCACATCAATAAAATGTACTTTTCCGATTTAATTTGTGAAATTACATTCCACCGCAAACCTTATTTTTGTAGTGAAAATAGCGACTTATTTAGTATGCTTTTCCTGTAAAAGATCGCCGTTTTTTTCAAAACTGATTTTGTGAGCACTATACAACAAATTTGGAACTTCTTAAGGGGCCTCCGAAACTATTTACAAACAGTTACTACAGATATAATATTATTAGGGAAAACAGACGCTAGCGACGGCCTGATTACAACAAAGGACGTAAATATAAATTCAAATGACCTCTAAAGTACTTTGTGGTTCTATAAAAAATACAATATATTTGGAATATCCCCCCATTATGCAGACAGAAAGTAAAATTTTTATTTACGATTCGTACGATCATTTTATACAAAAGAGCAAGGAAATGAAGCTTTCCAAAAATATTTTCTAAAACAAATTATTATTCACAATAGCATAGAGTTCAAGTCGCGATCAAAAGGTAATGAATGCAATCGACCTTACAATGAAAATCGCAATTGTAATAAATGGTATGCTGTATTCTATTCGTAAACAAACGCATCTTATTTTTGTTAAAATGATATGTTTCACTTTATCCTCGACGGATCGCATTAAGAAACAACATTGTTGTTAAATAGACAAATTAAATGTAAATGTGAACTGGTTACATTTTATGAGTACGAGCACCTACCTACAATTTGGTTTAGATATCCGGGTACAACAACAGTTAAGTTTATCATAAATTGCATCTTAAACATTCTAGAATCTTGTATACCTGGTAGATACAAATCTAATATTTTTGACAAAGTGGAAAGATTTCTTTAATTACTTTTAAATTACGCATTTATAATTAAATCTTGAATCATCAATATGAGAATAACTAAATACTAATGAATGATTTTTCTAAATTTAAGTTACCTAATATGAGTTTTATTGCATTTTGTGTAATTGTGATTTGTGCATGAGATTGTAGTCGTATTAAAAAGTAATTAAAAAATCCATTGTGTAATGATCATTACGGCGATTTAACGCAATTTGTGATTAAGCAAAAGTATAGGATTTGAATCAAAGAAGTATGGAATTGCCATGAAAAAGTTTCAGATCACCGTCGTAAAGTTAAATGTCCTATGGCTTAAGTGATAGTTACGACACGAACGTATTTTTATGGAAAATAGTTGAAAATGGTCCAAATCTTCGCGAAAATATGCGCGATTCTGTGTCAATCGATTATTTTATAGTGAGCTCGAATAAAATAATTGAAATTCACTTACCGGTGAGATCTTTTCATCGGTTGCCGTAAGCCTCTGTCCGGCGGATCCTGCGGGGACATCCGCCAACCCCCGAACTTGTAACATTTGAGCAGTCTTTAAAAAATCTGTTAATTGTTCTTGACCTATATGCACTTCGCCATTATACATAAACCTATAAAAAAAACATCCTTTTTGAATAATGAACAATTTTAGAAAAATGGCAGCTGTATTTTACTCATTTTTTATCGGGCTTAATCGAGGTAAACAAGCTGCTTTCTGTTATTAATGTGACACCTGTCTTAATGTTTAAAATTGCGTACTAATTTCATTTCAACAAAATTAGATCATTAGCGCTTATAGCGATCGCTGTTCTGCCTACAATTACATTGTAAAATGCCAAAGCAAAAAGGCGTTTAGCGAGTTTATTTTTAAAAGATCGTGATTCACGGCATTAGTCAGGAAAATCTTACCTTAATAAACTTTCCATATCTTTCTGTTGGACATCTCTAAGTATAACTATGGGGTGTTGGCAAGGATTCGCTTTGAGGAGTCTTCTAAAATACGGACTACACGCCGACAAAACGACTTTATGGGCGGTAAATGAACATCCATCGCATGCCAGGGTAACGTCCACAAAATCTTCCTCGTCCCGAAGATGTCGAAAGGAAGACAGAATCGAGGAATGGAAGTCATTCCATCGCAGCGAGTACTGCTGCTCCGGGGAGGTTTCGCCCCCCATTGGGCAGAGCGAGGGGGCAATTTCTACGCCAATTATGACAACTTCGGCCCTATACTTGATCCAATTCTACGATCGATCTGTCCAATTTCAGTTTCGCGCGATTCTTTCGCATTGGCCACGCTCGATGACAACGTAACGAACGAAAAAGAATGAATTGTCGTTTCGTATGTTCGTGTGTTCTTAGTACGCTCGTAGTCTGTTCGTCTTCTTCCGTTTTCCAACTTCGTAATCTTCTGAAAAAAAAAGGATTATTTTGGTTTTTGAAAACAGGGTTTTGTTTATCTACTCATTAAAAAATGACATTTTGGCCACATACAGCATTTTGTAAATATATATCCATCGTCCACCGTGTTTAATTTATGTGCAGGTTGAATTGTGTTCAAAAAGATACTTGTTGAATCGTATTAGTTTCACTAAATCACAAATACAGTTTCCAATCCACTTGGAAAAGTGGTGCAAATGTATACGAGAGAAATTATTGTCTCTCATGTAGGAAATTTAGAGAAAATTTGGGGTCATTTTGGAGAAATGGGAGGAAATTCCGAGGGCATTCTGAAGAAATTTTAAGAAAATGAAAGGTTTCTATAAGGATGTAACGTTACTCATTTTGCGCCGTTTTGCGCTAATTCAGGGAAATCTTTGTCCTCTAAAATAAGTAACGGAAAATCTTGTCCCTCATATAGGAAATTTCGAGGAAATATGTAGGAAATGGAAATTCTGGGGAAATAGGACATTTTGGGGAAATAGAGGAAATGTTGGGAAAATTAAGGGAAATGGGGGCAATTTTTAGGCAATGAAGGAAATTTTTATCTCCTTTAATAAATCGTCACCAACTCCTCGCCAAAATATGTTAGAGCAAGGTAAATTTTAATATTCATTAGAAAAGAAAGGGAAGTCAAGAGAAAATGCGGGGCCAAAACGAGATGTCAAACATTCAAGTATTTCGAGAACGGCGGAGAGGGTACTCGCCAAAGGGAAAATGCAAATATTGCGAAGAATTTCTCTAGAGATCAAGGGCATTCTGATTAGCTTATTGTTTGTCGGTCCGTTCGTCCGCGCGAGGGACGAGATCTTAGCACTGAAACCGAATAGAAGGAGGTACCATTTTACAAGAAAACCAAAATCTTTATTCACTAACTTCGTTGCGAGAATTTAATCTTGGAGTCTACTTGTCTTTTTCTCATTTGATTGGTAGAGTAAAATCTTCAGTTATTCACCAATTTCGTCTAGAAAACAGTAAGTACCTACGTACCTTGACGAACAGCTTGAACACGCTTATGATTGTGAATATTGTGATATGCAGCAGAAGATGCTGCTCTACGTATGAAAAACAGCCATTGCATTTCTAATTATTTAGATAATAGGAATGTTTTAAAGGTTGGCCGGGGAGTTTTTAATCAAATGAAATGGAATGGATTTTAAGCATGAATTCGCTGGAACCAGAATGTTGTCATTAGCTACTATAGAAGACGATGCCATGCGAAAACCTCAAATTCAAACGTATTAGGATGCGTTCAGACTGAGGCAATACAAAATTAGCCACATATAGTAGGTGATATGTTGTTACTGAAGAGATTCCAAACCTCAATCGGGAGGCAAAATATTCCGATCTAAACAAAATTTGGTATCTGGGTAACATGAAAACGAGCAGGACAGTAGCGAAACCAAACTTTAGCAAGTATAAATTGCGCACAACCGTTGAATGATTAATTACTCAATGGCACAACGCTTGTACAGATAAAGCGCATGTTTTCAAACTAAAATAGCTTAGTAAATGGTTGGATTATAAGGTAGTTGCATGCCATATTTATCGATTCTTGGTAGATGATTAATGGAAAGGGGGCTACATAATGCAAGAAAAATCAAGTCCGTAGAGAAATTCTCCGAAAAATTGCATTTTCCCTTTGTAGATACCTTCCTCCGACATTTTTTAGATATTCAGATATTTAGTCTCGTCTAGGCGATCTTTCCGCCCTTTGAGAGTCTCCTCCTCCACCCAGTTTTGCCGATATTTGCACCGAAAGTTTTGCCATCACCAGTAGATGTGTCCAGGCGTGCTATTTGCGCTTTATGAATACTCTCTTCCGATACTTCGATTTCAAGATATTCGCTTCGGCTTCACCAATATATATGTCTCGTCCAGACGATTGATTTGACGTTTGTGAGTACCCCCTCCGTCAAGCATTTTGAAACACGTCAAACTTTGGGTTAAAACTATTGTTTGGATAAGCATAAATGTACTTACTACCTATAAGTATAGTTGGTAACAAAAGAATCCGAAAAATATTTTTCTTTAGTTTCTGGTGAAATGCGAAAAATGTCGAGAAAATTTCTTAAAAATGAAAGTCCACCCTCATATTTAAGTTGAAAATATCAATTAACCCAATTAAATTAAAAAAATTCATTTAAACAAATAATATTGCTTCCTCTAAACTTAAAAGTATGTTTCATGGGTTAATAAATTAAAAAAAAAAGAAAAGTTTGTAGTGAAGTAGGTATGCCGTGATACTTAACGGATTGTCATTCCCATTATTGGTACTAGGTGCTTTGCGATAAACAGAATGCCAAGTACATCTAGTTCTGGTATAATAAATCTTGAAAACGCGATAACGTATGTAAATATGTAATAAAAAATTCTGGACACATCTCTAATCGCTATATTTATTACATCTAATTTGCACGGTATGACTATAATAGTTTCTTAAACATAATATATTATTTTAAACATGACTACAGCTCTAACACAATATAAAATTATCGTCCCCATAATGCTTTATCATAAATAAAGATAAAATTAAAATAAATTTTGCATCTAAAATGATCCCGTATTTTTATGGACTGAAAAGTGGCGCTTCCTTTAAAATAAATTTAATCTTTTGGAAACAATGAGGAATAAAAAAAAGTTTTCTTGACTTCCCTAGCTATTTCGCTTCTACGTTACAATACAAACACTCGTTTTTCTTTTCGGTACTCGTCGTTATCTTCCATTGTGTTTTAAATGACTTTCATTAGTTTTAATAGGTTTCAATGCATCTACCCCATTTCGCTCAATCACAGTTCTCCTACAGATAACTAAGGTGGCTAATTGCGCGAAATTGTTTTCGGCAAAGAAACCTTTGGTAATTATAAGCAGATATCTGAATGCCAGTAGGTATGACCTATTTCATATAATCAACTCCCTACATTTTCATTGTTAATTAATTACACTTTTTGTTGCTAAAGATCTAATTATTACCAATTCATCGGTTTTAATTTTTCAATTCTCCTACAATTATCGCACTTTTATATTATTAACACCAAATTGGCACAGATAAGCGTAAACCTAATCAACCAAACAAAACTGATTTGTCGTAAGTTGGTACATAATCTTATTTCCAATTAACGCAATTACTTTACCTATTAAATTGTAGGAAGCTGAAAACATGTAAGCACGTATGTCCAAAATTTCGTCTAAAATAGAAGCATTTTATGCGCTTACATTTCGTGTAGTAAATTTTTTAAGTGACGAGATTTTAATTGATTGATAGTAGGATCGATTAAAAAGCGAGTTAAAAAGTTGACTGAAAGGAGCCAGGATATGGTAATTTTTTATTCTAATGGTCAGTGACGCCTGAATTAACACACACCGTCGTGAAAACGAATGCAAGTTTGCTTTGTGAAGGCGAAAAATAATTCTTAGCGGGGAAAAGTGGTCGCTAATGCACTGTGCAACAACTGGCCATTGGTAATTAAAATATAAATGGAACTGGGAAATTGCACTATAATGAATTATGAATCCTAAGTCTAACCGGTAAAATGTTTCAAAATAATTTTTGGAAGATACTGGGGAGGGGCAGAATATTTAAGCCGGGTTTTCCGTTCGTTATGTTAAACGAAAATCACAGTATTTCTAAACCCCTAAGAAAGCTTGTTTTTCCTTCAAGAGAATATTTTTTTCTTCTCTTCTCTTGAATGTTGTCCACTTCTGTGATCACCTATCTTAGTTATTAACAGTGAGGAGGAATTCACTGAAAAGATTTGAAAATACTCACTGGAGTTTAAAAAAAAATCCTATCAAAATGCCCAAAATATCAAAAACTTCCTCCTCAGTTTAAAACCAAGCAAGTAGGTACTAAAAAAGTGGTAGTCCTAAATTTCAATTTTAAATTTACCGTTAAAAAGTGCACAAGTAAAATCGCAATTTTGCAAAGAAAGCAGGGTGTTCAATAGTCTCGATATATCACTTAAAACATTTACTATTAAAATTTCCAGAACGAAAACTAAACACGCAATAATTCAGAGGAGAGATCTTGAAAACACGACACACGAATTTTCATATCTTTCGGGCGGAACCATCAAAGTTTGGTGGTTGGAAGCGAGGGGGTAAGTAATCACTCCAATATCAGAGGTACCGCACATGTGCAAAATTGCACACACTGCAATAATATAGTACAAATTGCCCTAATATTGTACAGATTGCACAACCATTGGACGGATTGCACCACTATTGCGCACATTGTACTATATTATTGCACACATTGCACCATTATTTCACTGTGGCATATTTGTTCCTCCATATTGCATAGGTACATATAAAAGAAAGACATTTGAGAATAAGAACCAACAAGAAGAGAGAAGAACAACAAAATGAACATGCGCAAAATCACCCCATATTTGAGAAAATAGTATCAGTTAGAAATGTATTCCTCATTCAGAGGCGTAGGAACCAAAATTTTTTGTGGGGGAAAGATTAAAATAATTTGAAATTAACAATAATGGATAATTCAAATGTGTATTTACCGACCATGAATATAATTAGTAAATATAAACAAATTGAAATTCATACTATACACAGTGAAAATTATCACAAAAGAAATTTACTTATATTGAACTAACTGTCAATATTTTTTGATTTGGAAGTTTGGAAGTTTTAAAAATTCTTCGAGATAAAAAGTAATAATAGGCATTAACGAACCAATTCAATTCAATTTCAAGCCGCAGTACCGATAATGTTCAAAGTTAATTCAAAATAATTTTGTTTTTCACAAATCCTTGGTGAATAAAAAAATACAACTGAATGATTGGGGGGGGGGGGGGTTATAAAAGAAGACGAAATTTCAGAAGCTAACTAGATTCGCAGCATAGTGGATTGGAATGGTAGAGAAACCTTGGACGAACCGCCTTCCGCTCATAAATAAAGGCTTAAAATGAAATTAAAATCAATACGAGAATAAATATTTATACTTATATGAGAAACGGGATCGGAAACCATTCGCATGGGGGCAGAGTTGTCGCTTTCTGTGACTAAAAAAATGCATTTGAAATACCTATTTGAAAAATCTTTGAAAATAACTGAGATATCACCTAAAAACTATACATGTCAAATTTTGTTATCTTTTTCCTAGCTTAAACGGTCGGATATGGACGGTTCCCATTGCAACCTTCTATGGGCACTTTTTTCGGAATATCTTAATCGGTTATCAGAATTTCCATAGCGCGCTAGATTGAGAACCTATTTGTATGGACCCCATATTGGATTCTTACAGAATCATAGAGGACAAAAAGATTCATTTGAATGCACCGCCATCATAACCATGTTGATTCAGCAAGATCTAGTTACTCCTGGATGTTTTGTTGATGAACGTAAAACTTTTGATATTGAAATGTTTCTTGTAAGTTTATGTAAGTATAGAGTGTGACACGTCATTATTTTTCTTTTTTGTCTTCTATCGCATTCTGTAAAAATCCAATATGGCGCCCATAGGAAATAAGAAACTAGTAGCCTGTATCTTCTACATATAGCGTGGTATGAAAAGTCTGATAACGGATTCTCCGAAAAAATTTTCAGTTTTTCGGTGATCTCAGTTATTTTTGGAAGTTTCAAAGCTCTTGATAGAATTGATGAAAAGGAATTTCAATTTTTGTTTGGAAGTAATTCATAACCGGAATCACTTGGAGGGCAAACACAACCTGAATTTTAAACCGCTGGTAGGGTCAGAAATCGTGAAAAATCCCTTTATTTGTATGGTAGACCACTGAAATCGCAATATTCAAAAGGGTATATTCGGGTATATGAATTCAAATTAATATTACAATTTTATAATCTATGGATGGGTAATAAACGAATTTAACCGAATTGAAAACATAATTTTCGCAATTCTTGTGAATCTTCTCTAGATAATTTCAAAAAATTACAGAAAATCTGACAATGACATTATTCTTGTTTCACATATTCAAAATTATTTTCTTGAACCCTAAATATTAAAACATTAGAATTTCATTATCATGAAAGGGGAGGTTTTCTCTGCTATCATAAACAATATAAATCCGCAAAATTTCAATTCTTACTACTCAATAAAGAATATAATATGTAGCAACGCTAATGCACGGATAAACAAGTATAAATTGTGCACAACTTCTGTGCAGATAAAGAGAGAGAAATTCTCAGAAATATTGCATTTTCCCTTTGTAGGTGCATTCCCCCAAGATTTTCGAGATAGGTATTCACAATTAAGTTTTTGCATCGCCAGTAGATATATGTTTCTCGTGTAGAAGATCTTTTTACCCCTTGAGAGTACCCTCCTCCGTTCTGTCGATATTTGCACTGAGAGTTTTGACATCACCGATACATTGATTTTAAGATATTCACTTCGACTTCACCAGTAGATATGTCTCGCCCAGACGATTCATTTTGCTTTTGTGAGTACTTCCTCCGACAAACCATTTTTGAGATATTCGGTCTTAAAGTTTTGCCATCGCCAATTTCTTCCAGACGTCCCTATCACCCTTTGCGAGTACCCTCCTCCGCCAATTCGCTCTTAAAATATAAGGCATTATAACCGATCACGATAAGGGGTCGAGGAGGAGGACTATGATTGGTAGAAATTGATTCCTATCGTAGAGACCTTTCATTAGAATACCATGAGAGATAAAATCAATTTAATTCTTAAAAAATGCACCAAAAATTTGCCAGTTTTCTCAAAAGGAAAAAAAAGCTACTTGCTCCTACGAATTTTTCTTCGAAATATCCGATACACGTTTTCTGTCTAAATCCAGAACTGGCCCTCTCCACTGATCTTCAAGGTTGCATTACAAGTATACCAATCAAATACGAAGCGCATTAGAGATTATTAGTCGGCCATTAATGCACACAGGAAATACCTGAAAAAAAAATAGTAAAAAAATCGTATAGCCATAGTAAGTACCGATAGTTTGGTTACGAACCGGATTTAACTATTAGCTAATGACACCAATAGAAATATTCATTATGACCAGGAAGATGAATTTTAGAAACACGGACACGAGCGGATATTAGATCGATTCAGCTTATCGCCAATTATGAACAAGTACACGTATAACTCGAACACATATACCAAAACTAAACCACAACTGCAGAGCTTATCCTCATTAAACCAGCAATCTACCCAATTATAAGCATTAATTATTGTATACCCAATTTATAAGGGAAGAATCAGCTTGTTACAGTTACATGGGTACGAGGAGAGCCGCCGCATTTTTCTAAAATACTAATTACAATAAATATAAACTAATGAAAGAATTTACCTAACAAAACTCCGGTTTATTATACTAATTATTTCTAATTACTCGCTCCATGTTAATTAAACATTATTTATATTTGAAAATGTAAGCGGGTAATGAGAAATGGAATATACTAACAATTCAAATCGCCAAAAATTATGCTTATAGAGCAAAAAAATGCCGGTAATTACACCTGTTATTTGTTAATTCATGCAACTTCGTAAGTGATATGGATGGGTATGTTTGCGTGTTACTTTTATTGTTTAATATTATAATTACGGTTACATAAAAACATTAATTACCAATTAAAAATTTAATAAAATTCCTAGTTACTTCTCTAACATAAATTTCATATAAATAAATAAGATAAAAAAATTATTAATTAGATGTAGGTAGTTAAATACGAGTTTTTTGTTAATCAAATGCGGAGATTTTTACAGGAAGACTATAATTAGCTTCGATATTTGACCGAAAGTATTATAATTTCAATGTTTGGGTACAAAGAATTTAGTAATCAATTTTCTACTAATTACCCTTTACGCGATTCGCTGTAATACGTATAATTATCGTCTGTACGAACGTGATTGAGGAGCGCTTCTATTTTTTTTGTTTAGTACTTCAATTGCGTCCAGTACCTAAAACTAAATTTATTTTTTTAGGCGGTTGCATAACAGAATGAAAGTATAACTGGATACAGTCAACTCACTTCTATGCTGTACAGGGTGTCCCAAATTCGAAGATGACCACTGGGATCTCGAAAACCGTGAGAGATACGTAGTCGGTGGAAGCAAACTTACCAACTTCCTTGTGGAATTTAACGTTGATAAAGTCAAGGACTTCCGACAACTTTCAAAGGTATCCGGAAAAGATCAACATTTTTTTACTTTCTTTCTGAGTTTTTTAAAAGGTTTTTTGAAGACAAATGACACTTTCGCACTGCAAAATTTTTTCCCTTACCAAGTTGGTATTATCCGAAGTTTATATTTGGAAGGAATCATCTTTTTGAAAATATACTATCACACTTGCTTAGTTACTATAAACGCCATCGTCCGACAATAAAGTAAAATTACACAAAAAATAGGGTGGCCATGAAACAAAAGCATACCTGATGTCTAGACTAGATTGTTGCCTACTTTACGGAACAAAAGAAATTTTATCTTTTCGATATTTAATAAGTTTATTCATATCAGTTGCTTTTATTGATTTACATTTAATTTTCTGCTACAATATAAATAGATCCAGCAGCAAAGAACTTTAATATTTAACAAATACGTCAGACAGTTCGCAGTGAATGCTTTTGTTTCATAGTCACCTGGTGTACATTTTTTTATTCTAATTTTTTAAGGTGCTAGCGATTAGTAACTAACGAAGTGTGATCCATATATTTTTTTATAAGAGATCTTTTAAAATACATACATATAAAGTAAAAAAATGCGTTATCATATTTCAAAAAATGAAGTTCATGATGGCTAAAAAAGCAGTGTGATTAAAATCTAATAAATACAGTCAGTCAGTCAGTCAGTTAGCCACTTTATAAAATCCTTTCAAATAATGTCACAAAAAATATAATAAGGAAATGAACGAATTTCACTTTTTCTAGAACATTTGCACTTTTTCAGTCGCGTTGGACTTCATCTTCATTTCCCAAATAAACCAATCTGCCGATATGGCGCGAAAATCATAGTTCAGAAATCTTGTACGCTCGCCAAAAGTTTTAGGTTCAGGGAATTCACTTCTCCCTGGTGGCCTTGCCACAATCATCAAAAATTTTGAGGTCATAAAGAAAAATATGATTCCAAAGGTAGACACGAGTTTAAAATTTTTTAATGTTTGAAGCGCTTCGAAATACGTTCCAAAGTTTCAATATCCATAAAACTTAAAAATTAAGTTTTGGTTTTAAAATTTCTTGTATTTTCTCAAAAATGGAGAACTATTTAATTTTTCATATATATAAAATAAACTGTTTTTTCCGAAAATAATGAATAAAATTGAGCATTTAGAAGAAAAACGAGTAGTTGAGGTCACGGTACATCAGAAATACCTATATGAGATTAGGTGTCCGTTAAAATCCAGATTAAAATAAAAGGATTCTAATTTCTATTGCGGGTTGGTACCCGAATATGGGTAGAACCAATGGGTTGGAAAACATCTTAATTTAATATTTACAATGCCTTTGGTTTTGCAGAAAATTTCAAGATGCCCTTATCTCCGATTTATTAATCTATTATTCTTGCTCTCATTAGGCAAATACCTGTGCAATTTCTAAAAGTTAAGTACTAAAGTTAATGACTTACTTATCGTTTCTCTAAACGAGTTTGATTGCATGTATTTATCTATTTATCTTTTTGTTAACGTTAATGTATTTTGGTCACTACGCTATATGTTTGGCTATACTCTGTTCTGTTGTATTATTAAATTACAGAGAAAAATTGAATTGTATTTTATCTTTACAGTATCAAAATGGACATTGGCGACTTTATACAGCTCAATTACACTTGAGGGTACACTTAAAAACAATTAAAATTAAGAGCGCTCTTGTGTACCTAGGAACATCAGCTTCGGAATCTTAAAAATCTTCAAAAATTAAAACTTGATTCAAATACTTATCACTGGACAAACCCAAGTCCCCCGAAATTCCGGTCCCTTTGTGCTTCTTTTCTTGTACAAGTTTTAAAGCAACGAACGTATCGTTTTCATGTAGCTAGGAGGACAGGTCGATGGACGAAGAAATACACCTAGGAGATCGTCGTTTACAAACGCTAAAAATTTCATAATAACGGCGTATGAGTAAAAAAAGGGCCCTATTTATTAGGAAACTGTATTGTCATAACGCCACTACATGCACCAATAGACTTATAGACCAATAGACTAATTGTAACAAAGTCCTTGTTTGATCAAAAATAACAAAATGTACCTATACTCAGTGGCCTAAATAAACGAGAATATTCTTCCACTTATCAGGCACTTTCTTCCCTAGGGATTATAAGCAAGTAGTAGTAAACATTGTGAACACAATTTAGTAATGAATACTGCTTCTTGCATCTTGCTGGATATGGAAGGAATAATTGCCTCATAGCTTCCTCATCGGTTTTTTTGCAGTCATTTATGCTCAGTTTACGAGAATCTTAAACTTAAACTGACATTTATTATTATACCGTGACAGTCGTAATATTACTATTGTAGTTATCTCTTGATTTTCCCAGCAAATAAAGTTCTTTACAAAAAATTGTGGGTATATCACAGGACTAAAATGCAATAAAAAAATTTTTTCGCTTGAATGAAACCAAAGACTATCCTCCTTAGTCTTTGATGAAACGTAGGTACCCGAGCTTATAGTACCGACATTATTATCTTCAAAATTCTCCCTTTGTGGTCTTTTTGTGCCGGTTTCGGCTGTAACAAATTTTGTGCCATGTTTTCGAGTTATTCAAATTTTTGGAAACTTCAAATTCTTTTTATATTGTAGAATCGACAATTTTGTCTGATATTAATTAATGTGCTAATTTGGCCATATAAAAATATCAGGGTCTTTTGGTTTTCAAGTTAGTCTTGACAATGAGCGTTCAACTTAAGACTAACACTTTCAGAGGAAAAATCGTGACAAATGTTAAATATAATATTTGTCGAATGTCATTTAGAAACACGTTCTTCTGGTATGTTGATATTTGCAAACAAAACTTTCTTGTCAGTCGAAAACTTTGCAGATCAAATTTTCTTTCTTCTGATATACAAATATACGTGATAAAAATGTTAGTTATCTTTACCTTAACCCTCGCCTTAACCACAGCCTTAATGTTTTGTTTAGCAGAACTCGCTTAATGATTTTGGCTCGGATTTTGGAGAGAGAAAAGCTTTAAAATGCGACTACCAATGTGGCATTTAAAATGCGACTACTAATGTGGCATTTGTACAACTTTTTTTCTCGGATGACCTCTGAGGAATGTTTTATCAGTGCGGCAGATGCATCTATGTTTTATCTTCACCCTGTACCAACATTTTCTCCAAAATATCTCCATTACTGGTAATCTGATTAGGTCCAATGTGAGGTTTGATGCGAGTTACCACATTCGCTTTTTATTAATTATTTACTTATATTAACTTCCAACACTCAGTGTTCGAGATATTTCAATCTAAAGTTTTAACCGAGGTTTTCACCTTACGACAAGTACGTCTGCTTATAAGTTCCATTAGTTTTCACAAAATTTCATAAAAATCGCTCCAGAATTAAGAATGTTGTCTGTCTGTTTATCATAGGGCATGTTCAGGATAAAAACTAAATAGACATTAACTCACTATGATTCATGGTACATTGCTCGAGTTATCGAAATCACTGACGACTCTAAAGGTTTTAAAGTGGCGTTTACAAAAAGTGCAAAAGTTGCCTTGCGATTTCCTCAATAACTTTGTTTCGAGGTAAAAAAATGAACTTCTGTTAACGACCGATGGTTGCTAAAGGTTTAAGCTTGTGAATGAAGTTAGATTTGGTAACAAATTGTTATCAGTATATTTATATATATTTAATATGGGAGTTTTTTAAGAACTTCTTTCCTAAATAACGGCGAAAAGTACAGGAATTAGCTAAATAATTTTTGTTTCATGCAAATGTCGGAACATTATATATTTGAATGAATGTTTATTTCAATCAAAACTGTATACCTACCCAGAAGGAAGTTATTGATGTGGAAACAAATTTCCACTTTTTTAATGTAAACCTCACCTTAAAGAAAAAATTGCATCAGCTTATTTAACCCAAGCAAATTTGCAAAAATGCGCTAAAAAATATATACATTGTATTGTAAACTATATTGTATAGTAGGAACTGGCGGTTGCGTCATATGTCATATGTATCTCTCTTTAATACCCGCAAGAAGGAAGTGACAGCATACTCACAGTTAGCGAATTAGTAAACAGTATATTATTTTTTTCTACAAAATCTTTATTTTTATATTATATTACGCTTGGTTATCTGTTTTCCCGAGTGTTTTTCATTTAAATAATACTGACGTTTTCTTATAGGAAGTTGTTTGTTTTGTTTATACTGGGTGTCGAGTAATGGATTTCCCCTCGTATTTCCCCTTCTAAAGTCTAATACATTTTTTTACTCGAAATTTGAAATTTTATTTATTGAACCAAAGTTTATGTTTGAAAATTTATATTGTCTAAGTGCCTTCCATTATGTCTACAACACTACTGCAATTCTGTCTTTATAGGGTTAAATCTGGGGTTAAATACTGCTAAACACATCTATGAATGCAATAATTTCTTCCCGTTTTTGTTTTACTTTTTGCGAATTCTATTAACATACACTTTACTTTTGAGGAATCCAAAAAAATTCGAGCCCGTTTAGGTCTCCAAAGCAAGATGGAGTAATTCTCGAACGAATTCCATAGATGCTCGCGCTGTATGTGCGGTGGCTCCATCTTGGTGTAATCATCTATCCTGATTCAAAGTCATCAAATCCTTGCAGCCGAGGTACGAAAAACTTGCGAAGTACATAAATAACGATCACTATTTAATTACGAAAATTCCTGAAGCCGATATCGCACATTATACAGTTACTTTTCGGCTATGTAGCGGCTTATCGTAATTGGATTGTTTCTTCGCCCAATAGCGAGAATTTTGAAAGCTAAAAGTGTGTCTCGTCACTGAACAAAACATTGTTAATTCGGTCTATCATTGTTTCGACGAAACAACGACGGTTTCTAACTCAGTTTAATTCTTGCACTATTTGGATCTTGTAGAGATGACACCTTAACATTTTTTTGGAAAAATGACCACTTGTGATTACGCACAGATCACTTGGATTTTGAATGATTGCGGGCCTTATAGCTTCAACATTCGCAGGAGCAGTTACAGTCTTTGAACGAGCAGTTAAAGCTGACGTTATTTCTCTAAACTTCTTTACCCACAATTTTACAAAATAATTACCGTGACCCCCACAGCCCACACATCTAATATTGAAGTGATCAGAAAACCTTCGCCTTGTAATATGGTGTTTTTGAAGGGTGGGTATGTGTAGATTAAATATTAATCGCCACACAAACAAAAGTCTAAATTATACATATCTGTCACTACGCATAACTATGAAAAACGCGAGGAAAAACGAGTAAGAATCAAAATTATCTTCAAATAAATGAAGCCTATATGTATACATTTAATTGGCGTTATTTAAGGGTCGATATGTTTACATTCAATGGCGTTTGCCAATTGCGCGATTTAATATAGGTAATTATTAATTTCCAAACTTCCTTGAGTTAAGATTTTTGCATATTTAATGCTGGATCGTTTACATGAAATACGCAAAATTTATTCTCTGCTACTTGTTGCTAACTTCACACTACCACATCAATTAGTACATTATTAACGATCTCCTAACGAGTTTATAATTTTCCGTCCGTTATCTGTCTGTTAGCACGATATCTTGAAAACGAATGGACCGATTACGATGAAATTTTGCAGGTAGATTCTTTATCACATTTGTAGATTGGAGTTCGCGAATTGGCAATGTAGGCCAAAAAATAAAGAGGCCCTTTTGACATCTGCTTTGTCTATGAACCGAATTGCATGAAATTCAAAACGAGCATAGCTTTAGCCATACAATGCTACGCTAATGCCATACCCAAGGAGCTGCTTTGCTATATTTGTTTACACATTTACCTATTCGTTAGTTTAGTTGACAAAGGTCCTTTCGATCAAATCATAACCAACTGTGGTTTCTCAGTTTTGCTATACATATACCTACCATATACCTGAACGGGTTAAAAATAATACATGTGTTATGTACAAGTACAGATATACAAGTGGTGCTATCGTTAGAACTTTTGAAAAATATTCTTTTAATAAAATTATTCTCCGCTGTGGGTTCAATAACACAAGTTTCGTATAAGCGTCGCAAGCAATAATTAATACATTTTTTTCCCGAGATATCTTGTTGTGAATTGCACTGGAGGTAGCTAGTAAAACGATTGTTACCGCTAGTTTCCTTGTTCCCCACGTTTAAAATCGAATAAAACTAATGCGGAAGAGCTAGAATTAGATGTAGAAAAATGATAAATACGCTTAGAATGAAGAACTAAACGAAACATTTAAATAGAATAATTATAATTTAAATAATTTACTGATTCAAAACGACTTATTTACTTGATCACAGACCATTCACCTCGCCATTCGCCCTTCAGACATTTCAAGCTTCGCACTTTAAATACCCCTAAAGATTATTAAAAGCTCTTATTGATCTGCTAGCTCTAAAGGCATCTAGGAGGCCGTAGAGACCATTGATACTGTTGGAGAAAAAAGATGTGAAGGTCTCTTGGGAAAATTGCCACCATATGCATGTATAAGTGAAGTAACGCCTCAAACAATTACAAAAGCTCTTAAAGTCTTTACCCCTAAATAGAGAAAAATGAATCTTAAGAATCCGAAAAGCTCTGGAAGGCATCCTGAGGTTTTTGGAGATTAGTTGCGATTCTTAACATTTAACAATTTTTGAAAGGCCCACATTTTTAATATATACAGCGTGCTCAGGAATTAATGTCAAATTTGGCGAGTTTGGAATTATCTGAAAAATTCAAACGATCTGGGATAGCATAAAATATGTCTACCAATCTATCACATAAAGCGGTACAGGCGAGGGTACAGGTGAAGATTCACATACTATAAAACGAATAAATTCAAAAATAAGAGTCCAGAATTTGAATGATAGGTACATGATAGTACAAAAAGGAATTTACAACATCTCAATTGAAGATGATCCGGCCAAAATCGACATTTTTCTTCCACTCGAGAGCATAATTAATTCGAGTTGCAGAATGACGACCGTGGTAAATCTCTGCGGACGTCAAAACCTTAGGAAGTAGAACTCGCAATTACGGCGTTAAAAGCGTGACTAAAGAATAAACACCTATACCTACCACAAATACGACATCAGCGAATGGCGACATTTACTCCTTCACGCAGAGGCATTTCAGGCAATCAAATTAATTCAAACAAAATAAGCGTAATTGAACCAAAAGAGGCATCGACGGTAACTAATTGAATTAAATTTCAAATTGCTCTTTTAACAATGTACCTTTTCGTTGGATAAATAATGATATATTTATATGTATTATTATTATAACGTGAGAGCTTTTCGAGTGGAAGAGGAAATAATTAAACACTGCTACTGCAAATAAACGACCGCTAATGGTGGAAGTAACCTGTATACTCATTTAGAGATTTTGCATTTGATAGTAACGTCCACATGTCAAGTTTTTTGATATATAAATTTTGATTAATTCGAGATTAATATTCCGCTACTGCCAGTAAGCCCACCCGTACTAATTTATTAACGTTTTTTTGGGATTTCTGTCAGCAATTTTACAGGGGCCATTTCTGGTTAGATGGCGCACTATAGGTTGATTTGGGTGGCATAATCGAATACATTTAGAAGTGCTCCCGATGTCACGTGGACACAATTTTAATAAAACAGGGAGTCACGCACGTGCGCTATTTCAATTTTTTGAGTTATCTATTACGGGTGCCTTATAAAAAGCGATAAAATTTTATTTTAAGATTCTAAAGATAGAAAGAGAGAACGCTCACAATTGATCGATCAAGAACTCATTACGTGCTCGTTTCACGTGTTTTATACCTGTGCCAAGATCGGCTTTGTCTTTATCAATTTTTTGCGAATGTGCGTAAAGTTGCATAATGTCAAGGATGAAACGGTGCATTTTATGCAAATTGCTAGGGGGTTTGCGCGAGGAATTATGAATGAAAATGTTTGAGCTGTGTAAGCTTTGCTTTGAGGGTACGAGAATTATTTTTATACCCCGCATTTCGATGCACAGGTACGGTAAGCGCGGAATATTTATAAAATCACTCGTCGCCGGAGACGACAATTGAAAGAAATGATATCATTCAAAATTGTTATAAGGAATTCGAGTGTAATATATAAAAATAGAAAGCGTACTCATTCATTGCTTACTTTTTATTACCTATTGCCATCAATTACAACGCCTACATCGAATAATTTACACAAATTAAGTGGAGAATGCTGATGAACGATTTCCTGCGTCTTGGAAGATTTTAAAAAATTGGCAAGTTCGGTGGGCGCTTCTTCTTCAACCGGAAGCGCCCATTGAACGTTCTGCATTCGTAAGTGCAAGTAACTACATTCGTGGAATGAAATAAAATCAATAATCCGCTAAAAAATTGGAGGTAACTGGACAATGGCGCAATGGCAAAAATTGGGGATATGCGCAAAAATAGAAAAACCACGTTAAAAACTACCAGAGACGTGCGCAACTTTACAAGAACAAGAAAAAAGTCTATTTCTGATTGGTTCTCAATAATTGCAAAATCAATACGCAGTTTAATACAATTTAATTGATCAAACAGTACGGATTTATATAATTATATTTAGGAGATCCCGGTGCTAAATAAAATCGCCGAGGCGACCCTAACCACGCTGAAGAAAAATCGCACTTACTCTTATTAAGCCCTTAGGAAAGCCCTTCGCTAATTAGACACTGTTTTGCTTCACAACACCAAATTTCTCAACAAGGCGCGAGAGTTCATATTATTTAATTACGAGAGCGCGTCGCGAAAAAATAAATTGGGGGTAATCACAATTAATAATCGGTGCGGTTTAAATTAAAGCACTGAATTTCCTTAATTTTATTTAAATGCACTTGCATTAGTTGCACTTCGCAATTATTGTACGTAGATGAGAGCGTCGAGTTTTAATTTATGTGGGCCACTTCTTTGCTGATAACAAAAAAAATAAACAAAACACTGCACATTTCAACAATAGCATCAACAATCAACAACCGTGGCATCCGCCGAATGCAGCCAAGGCGGTTGCAATTGTTGAAACAATCGCTGCGAACCGCGATTGCTCTTACTTGCTGCGTGCAGAACACTTGCGCGTCGACCTGCCGCGTTTACCGCCTACTACCATTTGAGCACTGAGCAGTACTTGCTCTCGGTGCCACTTAGTTTGCCATCATGGCTGCTCCTGCTTTTCTCAGATCAGAAAAAAACCGGTCATGTCCGTACGTACCTCCGCCCGATTTACACTGCAACATGCATCGGCTATTATTTGCATTAACTCCCGTCAAATAAACATATTGCGAGCCGCCGTTGCGCTATTAATCGCGACTCCTAAAATTAGTAATTACATGAAAACCTAATTCGATGAAGCACACGGAAATTAAAAATTGCGGATTTCTCGATTTCCTCCCGCTTAACTTAAGCCCCACAAAAAGGCCAACGTTAACAAATTTAATTAATTTTAAATTCGTATTTCAGATTTCTCTGTTCTTCGATATTGCTGAAAATCAACGCACTTTCGCAGATTTTTCAAATTTGGGTCAAATGTAAACATGGGGGCGCACGTGTAAAAAAGACAAAGTAATAAAATTAATCCGAAGACGTAAATATTTCCATAAAGGGAAGCCACTTCCGCTACGTGAAAATGTGCGAATGTCCCTCGCACATTTCCGTGTGCATCGTAGGGTCCCAACAACCCCTAACCCCCGCCAAAGGAAGCAATATGCAAATATTTCCCGGAATTTACAAAGTGCGGTCGCGAAAACGTAATAATTAGTTTAATATTTAGGTTCGCGCGCCGCAAAAGGAGCTCGTAGACAGACGGTTTTTTGTCATTCAACATTAATTTTACGAATATGTTTTTGTTTATGTAGGTTAAAGCGACACCATCTCATTCACAATTTTACGTACGTCCAAATCTTTAAAATCCATGTGCGAGCGCTTCCTCCACCGAGAAATTTAAATGATTTCCTTACATGCTTGTCGAACATTAAAATACACCAAACCAACTTTTAATTATTATACTAACCGCAAGTGGGCAAAGACAGCGAGTAATACAAAATAAATTAATTTATAATTGCATATTTACCGGATTTTACATTACACAAGTCATACTCACGAGTGAAACGTTGGAAAACACAATTTTAAAATCACATTTCGTCAATGTGTTTGCGATTACGACCCGAACCGGTATTGACTAAACACTACAATGTTCATGTGTAAAATGTTTTTTGTGTGCTTAAAATCGTAACATGGCGTACCATACGCATTCACCCCTCACCCCGACAGTGCGCGTATTTCTCTTCCGCCCTTACTTATCTCCCCTTGCCTCCGCGCAAAACAAACCATATCGATTTTGGGAGCACCGTACCTAATATATACGCTGCTTGCAGTAGTTGCTAGGGTATATGCGTTATCCTGCCCTTATCCAACGCGTACGCTCTACCGGCCCTCAGTGCGAGCGAGGGTTGCCACCCAGAACTGACGGTCGTAACTTAAAGGGTCGAATATACTTGATGTATGTTCCTATATATTGCTGACTGCAGCCAAAGGTACAGAACTAAGAAAATGCGTAATAAAAGTAAGATCGGCGCCATTTTGAAAAGACTTTTTATTGCCCTATAAAACATAAAACTCTCATTTGGGGCTAATCAATGTTAGGGTACTTTTTATTGTTATGTTAAGTTAAAAGTATACGATATTTAGCGCCATAAACAGCTGCCAGTCGAAATTTTGACTTTTCCTTATCATCGTTTAGCGATGAACGAAAATCGCCTTGTGCAGTAAATGGTCCTGCCAGGTGGCTGATGCATTTACGAAATCAATTTATATCACTTTCTCCAAGGGTACAAAACCGAGAACGCTCACTCGCTGCAAATATTTTCTGTTTTGTTGTTGTCATATTCCCTCCCTTCGAAGATGCGCAGTCTACAATTCCATTAGCTTCGGAACGATGCCCTAATTACAGCTAAAGTTCATTACCGTCAGTAACATATCTCTCCTAATACGTTTGAAAGGGGTGTTAACGCATACATATTTTAAGAAATGTGGTGGATCTCGAGATCAAAGTGACTCCAAATCGCGATACCTAAGGGAGCGATTGATTACGAATTTAGTAAATTTCAATTCAATTTGCTAATTCATTTAGGCACTTACTCGGCGTTGGTTGCAAATTATGGAAAGCACAATAATTTGAAAAACCACGCGCTTTTTCGATGAGCTTTTTCTTATCAAGATGACGCGCCTTAATCCAAGCTCATCATTATAATGACCGCCATCCCATTCCCTAATTCGTCAATAATCCGTAAGTAACATCATATAAAATGCAAAGTATAATTGTCCTAAATTGGTGACGCGCAATCACGTTCATGAAATAAAAATTAAACCCCTTTCATAGATTTTGGCAAAATCAAACAACTTCTTATCCAAACACGCCACTGTAATGCGGTAATGTCGCCAATGTGGGTGTAATGTAATGCGGTTAATGGCTCATATGTAGCATAACGCGGTAAACAATTGCTTTAGTGGGTAATCTTCATAAGCTTATTTAACGCTTTATTCCACTTTTTTCGGATCATTCAGTTTTTTTCCGATTTTTTGAACTCTAGGTACATTTTTCATTTTTTTTGAACTGCTTAATATTTGTCAGAGTTTATACGCGGATCTTTAAAACTGTTGACTTCTTCGGATTGTTATCCCTTACTCTTCTTAATACTCGAATTTCCTCGGACGGAAAATATATTTAATTGCGTTTATATTCTGGGGAAACTTTCGACGAGTGTCAAAAACTCTAATTCTAGGTACCTTAGGAATGACACATCGGAAAGAAACCCTTATGCGCCAATGCTCAGGTTTCAACATTCATGTTTACAGATTCTCACTTCAAGGTTGAACTATTGAGCTTCCGAATACATGCTTGAGGATTCAAGATGCGACCCCTAAGATATCATCAAGATGTTATACTGTTATGTGCCCCACGTTGGGCGCCAAATAAAAATGCTGTGGGCCCCATGTTGAGCGCCTAATAAAAAAACTATGTGTAAAACCACCCAGATGCACCTATCCAGATAGCTCAATTAAACTCAAATACTGATAAAACCACAAAATATTCTGATTATAAAATTTCCTAAAGAACATCCGGCAGCTGACCCCACGAAACATTTTATTAAATAGAGAAATTCGGCAGCCTTAACCGCTTCAACAACTCCAATGAATTAAATTAACAATTTAACTTGACTGGCACTCAGGGTCAGATAACATACACCACGCAACAAGCGATCGATTAAGCAAATTAAATTTAAATAAAGTTTTAATTACCTTATCATTCGGTTAAAATTGTGCTTCACTTAAAACTACACTGACTTCGTTGTAATGACAGCTATTGTAGAGGTCCTTTGATAGTAGAAATACTCTCTTTAATCGATCACTTGAAAACCTGAAAGAAAGGCTTTTCTTAAGCGACAAACGCTGGATAACCACAGCACTCCGACTAAACGTTTTCATAAACAGGAAAACACGTTTCCTCTTAACTCGGCTTAACGTTCACATTAACGCCACGACGTAAGGAAACATCTTTAAACACTCTCTAGCTTTCTTCTACGCAACTTTACAATTAAACAAGACAGTCGCTCAAATACGGTTAGTACACAAACACCAAAACAAACGGCTACGTTTCAACGTCTACCACCAAAAAAGCATGACCGAAAGGCTTCGATTAACGTCTTTCCCTTCTATTGAAAACAATTTCCCTTTCTCACTTCCGTGTCCCCTTCTTTAACAATATAGTGCGTCTTCGAAGGAATTAACATATGTTTACTTCGGCGATGGTACGAGCTTATCTTGAAACTAATTACTTTTCGCAGCGATGAGGACTTTTACCGGAGACAAACATGGGATAAACTTTTACAAATACTACCCAAGTAATTCCTAACTTAATAAATATAGTCTTTTGACATGTAATTTAAGCTAGCAATTAGCAAAATAATTACTTAAACAAAATCAAATATCAAATAATTAAATAATTCTGATACAACTTCAATATTATCCGACTATGTAGCTCAGTGGTAGAGCGTTGGGCTACATAACCAGAGGTCGGGTGTTCGAACCTGGGCTGAGGTACACTTGTGAAAATCCTCCGAATTAGGTTTTTCTGGAGTTTTCCTAATTTGTAAGGTAAATATCGGTAGAGTATTGAACAACTTAAGACCTTCTGCAGGGGCACTCCTAAAAATCATTACGCGGGTCACTCAGTAATTGGGTGCAAGAGAGGGATAATAAATAAATAAATTGTCCTCGAATTCAACTAATATAATCGAGATTGTGCTTAATCCCAAATTCCAAGCAAATTTTACGTAAACAATAAATGAAATTCACATACAGGATGACACGATATGCTTAAAGTAGCAAGATTCAAAGTGCAAACTTCAAGGTTGGAGTTGCCGGGTTCAAGATTTATGCTTCAAGATTCTTGATTTGATTCAAGTGTTAAAGATATAAGCTTCAAAACGCAGGCTTGAACCTAAAGAGACCTAAAAAACAACCTTTAAGGTCCACGCTTGAATATTTCAAGTGTCCATCTCAAAGCTTCAGTATTGTAATTTCAAGTTTCAATCTTTACACTTCAATATTGTAAGCAGTGTTACAACTGGAAATTGCAGCCATATTCAAGGGGAGGATATTTTCAAGACGAAGCTTGAAAACTTGTGCTGAAGTCCAGAATTGAAGATCCAAAATTTTAGTGTACAGATTTAAGATTCTTAATTTTGGCTTTTTAATAAAGTTTAAAATTTCAAGAAGCATCTTCCTTTAATATTTCAGAAAAATCTCTCCATAAGTAAGATAATTGAATCTGCGCATGCGCAATCCATTTTTTGACCCGACCTTTAAGTTTCCAAAAAGTTGTCCATAAATAAGAAGTTTTAACTGTTTCATCAATGAGATTAGGGTTCTGATCCAGATTTGGAGTTTCTCTGATCCAGAATGATCGCTAAAACTGAGCAAATTTCAAGTTTGTGAATTGTGAGGAGTGAAAAAATTAGTTTTGTTCTGTTTTTTTATAAATAGCGTAAATGGTTCCCTTGGTGCAAGCCTCGGCACCATGACAAACCGAATGAAAAAAAATAGGGTTTTTAAGATGAAGAGCTGATAGTGACACAGTCGTAGGGACGGACGGATGGACAGACGGGTAAGCAGACGGATGGACAAGGTGTCCACAATAGCACATTTTTTTCATTTTTGTAGCAATGCGCTAAAAATGTGAAGGATTTGAGGGAGAAACGGAATAATCCGAGAAATGTTAAAAACGTGAAAGATTTGATGTATCATCGAACCCAAAGAAACCAAAGAATTTGAAGAAAATAAAAAAAATAGAAGAGCACAAAATGAGAAGGATTCGATAAAATAAAATAATAAAAGATTTTGAATAATCCGAAGAAACTTAGAAGAACAGAAATGTGGAAATTCTGAAGAAACGAAAGAGTGAGGAATACTTGAAAACAATATAGGATCATAAAAATTTAAATGGTGCCCTAAATAATCCGACGCAATAGAAGGACGCAAAGAATCTAAAGATACTGAAGAAGCTGGAGAATGTCAAGATTCGGAAGGATTTGAATAATCGGAGGAATTCGAAAAACGAAAAAATCCAAAGAATCGTAAAAAGTTTAAATTGAAAAAGGAGTATAGTTAACGATTCCTAAGAAAAGAATTGAATGATTCGAAGGAAATGCATTTGAAGAAACAGGAAGATGGCAAGAATTTAAAGAAGTAGAAAAATGCTCGGAAGATAACAAAAATCTAAAAAATTAGAAAGATTGAAAGAAACTTAAAAATCCGAGAAATGTTAACAAGCTAAAGAACCTTAAGGAACTAAAATTAATTGGAAGAAATCCGGAGTAATTTGAAGTATTGTCCTTGAGGAAGAAGGCTTTAAAAATTGACTCCTTCCCCTCTAGGTCGTACCGAAACCGGTGGCGCAGTAGTTGCGTTGATCCACTGCTATTCGGGAGGGTTGTGGGTTTGAATCCCGCTGCCGACTGTTCTGTCTGGGGTTTTGTCAGGTGGTTTTCTTCAGATGTACGTAGCTTCGCATAATGCTACCATTACGTTGAAATATACGAGGCGGATGCTAGAGCAATACTCTTCCTTCTCAGCATCCTAACTTCATTCCAATCCCTAACCCACCCTTACAGAAGAGAAGTCAAGAAGGAAGGAGTAGCCCGCCTCCGGTATTCCTTAGGGAGGAATGGAGCACGTTGACCTCTATGCCCTTTGAAGATAGTTCGTAGCGTAATGCAAAGTTTCCTAACCTAAGGTTAAGTCAACTACTACCGTTCTGTAATGAGTAATGACGATAGCGTTTCATGACGTATTGTAGTTTATGCGTAATGTAGCATAACGTTGTTCATGGATCGCATGGTATATTGTAATGCAATAGCAATTTCAAAATAGTCCATCCTTTATCTATACAATTTATTAATTTTTTTGTTGAGAAACATTGTTATTGATGAAAAATACCTCGACACTCTCGCTTTCTAAAAAAAAAGGTTAAAACCTCATATAAATTTCATGTGGTTGGTACGATGCAAAAACCTCCCATCAAATTTAGATGCGTAGTAGATGTAAACCCGGTATCTAAACGTTCTCAATGCAAGTGGTGATAAAATATGTAAGTTCATCAAAATTTTAGATGGCCATGTTCTGACTTTGATACGCAATTCCATAATTGAAGATAAGATATGAAACGAATATGATATGGAAGAATGTTCATAAGTTACCTACTGCCAAAGGAACGATCGCAAAGGTAAAAATCAGCAATATCGTAAATTTTCAATAATCCCCACTATCCTCTCTATACGGCTCTTGTTTTTATAGGGTTTCACGACGAAGGGATAATAGATTTAATTTATATGAACGTTGCCCTCGCGTAATAGGCTAAAGGATTAGTTTCGTTCATTTATCTGCTAATAGCATGTTTAGATCTAGAAAATTAATTAATTACAACTATTTGGGTTTCCTCCTGAAACCGCAATCTATACAAAGAGTTTTTGGCAAGGAATTTTATTATTTGCGGCCCCTTTACTTTTATGACAATTTTTTCTCAGATAAATCTCATAAATTTCTATAAAGTATTATGTAGCATTTTCCTTTAACATTCACATAAATAAAAAAGTTTAAGTTTTTTGGAGACGATTACCAATTCAAATAAAGCATCTAGGATATAACTCAAAATGGTTTGTTCAAAATTCAAAGGGAGGCAAGCTTGACATACTTTATTACACCAATCAGTATCGCTTAACGATTTTGAAATTGTTTTGATTTATTGCCCTAATTTTTAAGGAAATTGGATGGGTGACAAATGGCGCAGATGAAAATGTGCGATCCGATCGATTTTCGCGAAGGAAATTCTTAATTTATCGCATTTAACCTCGAAAAAACAATTGCGAAACTCTCCAAGTGAAAGGAATCTCCTCAAAAATGTTTAAATTCAATTCTACATCGCAATGACTAAATTTAATCGGAATGACTTTATAAACATTCTTCGCGTACATCCTTTCAGTTCCCGTGGCGCCTGAATGCGTTATATCTCATTCGTCACAAAAATAAACTGACTGATCTTATAGATATAGGAGGAAAAACATCCCTTAAACAAGGTCAACATTTTACATCCTTATCTTTATAACGCAATCGCGATATTTTCATTTCCTTCTCACTAGTTCCCAAATCCGTTTTCCCTGGAAGAATCCAGGAAATCGATAAACAGACGCCGCTTACGTAAGCGTCGTTCTTTCGACGCGGCGTCGAGCGGAAGTAAACGAAGCCATCCGAATTTGCAGGTGGTGGTCTGATTGACACTTCTTCATGCGGGTGCTTGTGATAACTGATATGTGAATATTTACAAATATCCGACACTTTGTGCGCGATTTCGGGCGACAGCTTAAGACTAAATTGGGTTGCAAGATGAGCTAACGGGGCGCGTGAGGTTTGCTCGTAACGGCGGCCGGTCGTTACAATTATGTTATTCCACGGTACTAATTGATGTGATAAGGTGTTGCTATTTGTGTACACATAACCTATAAACATTCGCCTATCTCACCAAATTGGTGGAATTGGATATTGTTTCACGCCTTATCTGCAATATGGCAGCTCCACTTCGTTGACATCTCAATGACCAAATCTAGGTCATTTTCTTTCGGGGACCCTACAATTATTATAAGTAGTTGGTGTGCATTCGGCTTGAACCTACGCCTGCAGGGGTGAGTAAACGTTAGTGGCCGAGACAGTGGACATTTTCGGTATAACCTACAAACAGTGATTGCAATTGTAAGGAACTTTATTAGAAATGGTGTGAGGGCGGTGTTGGACGTTTTTACCATCATGGTGTAGAGAGGCCATGACATCTCGCCAGCCCTCTGCAATCACCGATAGTCAGGGGGCCCAATCCCCACATCTTGGTGCACAGGTAAACTGTTGTATATTATTGACATGCTCACAAGGGCATACGTTGTTAGTGGGGTTGGTCATTAAAGGAAATGTCTTGCGGTTACGAGGTGTGATTCATAAAATTTTCGACTTCTCTCCTTGAGCCGTTTCCATTATTTTTTTGACAATAAATAACTAATATGAAACGTCTACTCCTTGTGTCTATTCTCCTATGTGTGAAATATATGGGTATACCTACAGTGATTTTGTATTAAAATTGTTAATAACCACATCTCCTAGAGAAGTCAATACTCCACAGGCAAGCGTTTCACGTCCCATTATACCTACTTAATAACTTCGCAAGGGTGAAACGAGAAAAGAAAATAATGGGACAATATATGAGATGAGATTGCCGTGTTTAGGGCGACATACACGCTTCCCAGTTTATAAAATATTTATCATGATTCATGTGCTCGGTGATGGACCGGTTGTTATTAAATTCCGTAAAAAATTAAATTCTTGTCATGGAAATCTGGACAAAGCAAACAAAGTCGTTTAATCACATCTGAGGTTGATCAAATTTGAACGAAACATGGACACTTGCGTCTGTGACAGTTGTTCCTTCAAAATGTTTTCATAATGGTAACGTCATTATTGTTAATGAATGTGGGAGAATTGCGCCCCACTGTAAAAGTGGCTTTGATGGCTTATCCAAATTTGAAACCGATAGGAACACTTTTCTAAATTTACCTCATTATTAAAGATTTTAAACAAAATATCGAAGTGTTCCTATCGGCTTCACGGTCTAAGAAATAAAAACGTAAAAAAAAAATCAAAGTAGGCCTAGGACTTTAAAATTTTGCACGTTTGCTTAGCAACTTTTCTTAACAAAAATTCCTCTTTACTGGTAATGCATTTAAAAAATTTTAAAGGCATATCCTTGATTTTTCGAAATTAAAATTATGTCAAAATTTTTTTTCAACCAAGTAGGGCAGATCCCCAGAAGCCCTGCCAGAAGCTTAAAATTCAATTCGAAAATTTTTACAGGAGACGACCAAAAAATCAGGGTATACACTGTATAGTCAATCGCAGCATACAGGGTGTTCCTAATTATGATGTAAATACAGAAGATCTTTGGCTTATTTACAGGGTATTAAAATTACAAGATTTTTTTGAGTTTTTTTCTTTATATCTCCTGCACTTTTTGAGATATTTCCCTCAAATTTGAATACGCTAAAGGTCATGTCAATTATCGTGAAAATCTACAGGGTGTTGCTTTTTCAGGAGTCATGTTCCATTTTCTACCCTTCAACTTTCTTGTAATTCTTTCGTATCTGCGACCGTTATCCAGCAAAAAAGTAAAAATCAATTTTCAGTAGCTAGCTAAATGACAGTATAATTTTGGACATGATCCCGTATACCCTGGCTTTGTTTGGATAATATCTTGTTTTTATTAATTTGGACAGCTCACATTTGAAAATGTTTCTTGTGTTTGCAAATGTTTATAAATTAACCCTCGCGCGACCAAAACATGAAATTTGCCGCGGGTGCTCAAGCTATGGTTTTATCATTTTATGACCCGAACATTGTTGTGAATAGTATTGTTTATAAAATAAAAGGACATGTAGTATTACATAGTTGACTTTGCCAGCAAAAGTAGCGTTGATAAATTAATAAGTACCTATGCATTGTGCGTGGGGATAAACCCACATAGCTTAGTAAATAATTGGGTTATAACGTAGTAGCATCGTATATTTATCCCTTTGTAGGTACCTTCCCCCGACACGCCATTTTTTAGATATTAACACTTAAGTTCTCACATCGCCAGTAGATATGTAGTAGTTACAACCGCCCTTTAAGAGTGTTTTCCTCTGACACACCGTTTTTGAGATACCCGCGCTTAAAGTTTTCCCATCACCAATAGATATATTTCTTCCTGACGTCCCTATCGCCCTTTGTGAGGATCCTCCTCCGATACTCCGCTCATAGGACATGAGGAATTATCTCGGGAATTATATCCGATCACGACAAAGAGTTGACTGTGCTTGGTAGAAATTAAGTCCTTTTGTTGAGACCTTTCATTAGAGTACCATGAAGAATGAAATTAATTTTTTGTTTTTGTTTCTGTTTCTGTTACTGTTACTGTTACGGTTACTGTTATTATTACTGTTACTGCTACTGTTACTGTCTCTGTCTCAGTTTCATCCAGTATTAGAAATGTTGTACCATCGTTGAAGGTGACTAGTTATCCAGCAATTGAAATTTCTTTTGATGTCGAAGGATCACGTATTTATGCATAGGCAGTAGGTACTTCTAATTCCGTGGAGTGTCCTTTTCATCATATACTAAATGAAGTGGTATGTATGTCTGTGATGAATGCGTAACCACGATCAAATAAATTCGACATGTCCTGTAAAAATTTTGATGTAGGAAAATCTCCGTCATCTCGGCCCCCTGTACGTTTCTTCGTTTTCGAGATGCGTTCTTTTTTTTTCACGTTCCACTCTAGAGTTTTTAAAAGCGTTACAAGGCGATATTTTGAAAACAAATTTTGGTGACTTAATAAAGTGTGGGTGGACAAATTTGAAATTTTTATCTCAATTTTTTGAGTGGGGGGGGGGGGATTCCTTGCACTTCCAAACGGATTTATATTGCGTTTTGATGGAAATTCCCATACTAAGTAGTGCAGCTTCTCTGTAAATGTTTCTGCCCCCCCCCTCCCCCCAAATTAACATGTCTGAAGTTTTATTTCAGGCTTTAGGTAATAAACATAAATTATTAATAAAACGTCACAATATTGAACATATTCTTAACCATAACAGCCGTTGAAAAATGTGTAGTTTTTTTTATTGTAATGTCCAAAATAACCATAGCTTCGTAACGATGAAAACAATCAAACAAAGAAATATTACCTGATACGTAGTTTTTATATATTGCTGTGGCATTGGTAGACGGTCAACTACACCACCCACAAAACACCTGGCCAGCTAGCTCAAACAAAACGAAATTTTTATGATCTCTCCTCGTACACTTCCGTCATCTGCCATAAAGTCGATTTCTGAAATTCCAAAAAATTAACTACACCAAATGTTCATTAACACCTGCCACAAATCTTAGACACGAGTAGAAATATCTGACATGTGAACTGCATCCGGGGCGCACAATGAGTTCGAATAAACCCACAATTAAGATATTGACAATGACAACATTTTATTCCGAAACGCATGAAAACAACATTAAACAAAATTCATTAAACAAAATTCTTGAATGAAAGCTTGTTTGGACAAATTACCCCGCACGCAAACGTTCGACGAAAATAAAAAAACTCTTAATATGAATTAGTTTTTTTTCTCTTTTAATAATCCTAATAATGTGGTTGCTTAACGGTTCGCAATAAACATGGCGCACTTAACTATACACATAAACGCTGTCAGTGTCTTAATTTTACCTTTCTTTAGCACAACAAACTCAATGATAAACGAATTGTTGGCCAGCCCCGACTGAACGCGTCGCGCGTCCTCCCCCGAAAATCGTTGAACAGCTGCATAACTCGGTATGTCTTCTAACAGCGATAAAAGCATGTGCGATAATTAAATCTCGTCCGGTATCAAAATCTCTTATCGCAAACGACCAAATTTTCTGAGATGTAAACACGCAATTTCACATTGTAGAATTAAATAAACAGATTTAAATAAACAAGACATAATTACAAACAATTCTGAAAGGAAAAATAAAACTACAGAAATACAAACTCAAATGAAATAACCCAATTCTGTGCTTATCCGGAAAACCCCCCCCCCCCCAAATTCACTTTACTAAATTGAAATGTGGTCATATACAGGGTCCCCCGTCATTATTTTTGGTGTTTAGACCAAAATGACGTCTACATGACGTTTGCACAACAGTAGTATGTATATTCGAATTTTGAGAATATTATTTCATTTGAAATGTTGAAATCACGCCTACTCGTAAACACCGAGAATATGTATGTTATAATTTATCCCCCCCCCCCCTCATATTCTTAACTCGCCAAAATTTCGTAAAAATATTTAAAACCATTTTCGGAATATCGCCCTGTAACATTGCGGTTGTAATGGCCGCTATTTCGGTTTTTTTGGCAAAAAGTTATTGAATGAATGAAACCAATGTTATACAATATTATATACTTGTAATCAGGAAAATAGGGCTATTCAAAACTATAGAAATATACAGGGCGCCCCATTAGAGATTTTGAAGTATTTTGTTGGGTACTCTCCGCATACTGTTACTACATTTTAGTCGGCACAGATAAAGTAGTAACACTTTTATTTGAAACTTTTTTTGGTGTTTCCAAAAATAATAAAAACTAGTAGGGGTCAAAATACACTGAGAAACCCTGTACGATAAGATTAATGGCGTATAACAAACGTCACTGGTCCTAAATACTGAAACAATTTTACAAGTTCTGAGTAAAAACTTTTTTTGTCACAGTCCACTTAAATGCTACGCAGGTGAAAGTGTACTTCTACTTTTATCTCGACGAACGCTAATGCCACGAATGTGATTGTAACTTTAATTATTAACTTCCTTGGCGGAATAACACTTTCGTATGCATAACTAGATGACATTCCCTCATAGAGGTATAATAAGTTGTTAGTTATTTAGCCTATCCTTGCACTTCGATCGATATAGGCAGTAGGTATATGCGAAATTGAAGTTTTGTCACAACGAACTTGGATAACGATTTTGACATATTTTGGTCAATAAGTGGTCGCCAAAAATGCATCAAACTCATGTCTTGGCCATCGAAATAATGCTTTTGTTTTTTTTCCAATGATCTCGTTACAAGAATATCGATTTTGACATGATTTGACCAAAATATATATGGGAAACAAAAATACATCAAGTTCATGTTGTGGGCAATGAGATAATGCTCTTATGGTCGTTTGCACCGATGGCTTTTCCTTCCCAGGTTCATGTTATGCACACAATTTTACGTCTAATTTTGAAATTGTTTAACACGCTAAATAGCTGGTACCAGGCCATCGGACAACTTCAGATTTATAATGTTGTAAATAGAACTGATATAATAGAGGTTAGAAATAGTTTTACAAAACTGCCACCGACAATCAGCGATTAGAGAATGGATTAAAATAAACATTAATATAATTAATAATTAATTAAATGAGTGTCGCAAGAAGTTGGTACCGGATTTTTTATACTGTGATGATTTGGTAAGTAAAAAATCGAAACGTTTAGTGAAATCAGTCTAGATCTGTTGAACTATTATGGATGCAAATAGCACCATACTCCGTCACTCCGTCTCACCTTAACTTTACAGTACATGCTCTTATGGTCAACAACGGTGCCAAATTTTTATTATTAACATAAAAAGTAGGTATGCAAAATAATACAATAAAATGAAATAGTTATTCATGTATTAAGGGCATAATAGTGATGTTTATATTCTCGAGGGCGACGAGTTAAAAAGCTCGAGGGCCTATGGCCCGAGAGCTTTTTAGTCGCCCGAGAGTATAAACATCAGTTTATGCCCGTGGTACATACACAATTTTATGTTTTACAAATAGTTTTCTTCGTCAAAATTCGTTTACAAAATAATTCATTATGTTTGATCGAGTATGCGTGGTTCGAATTTGTTAATGTGATTGAAACCATCCAAACGTCAAACGTAATTTTAAATAATTCAATACATCGTGAATGAGGAAGAAGTCCAGAAACTATACGAAATAAGGCCAATCTTGTGATTTAGTAGGTATTGACAATTAATAATATTGACGTTTCTAATTTTCAATGACCTGCAAATATTTGTTTGTTTTGTCATTAAGTATAAATGAGTTACTATGGTGAAACTATACGAAACTAGGGTATAAAGTGGTACTTTATGCCCGCGTATCACAGATATAAAATGTGCTATGATAGGTTAGTAAGACATAAAAATACAAATAATCATAAAATCATGAAAATATACCCTGTGCCCTATT
The DNA here is from genome assembly GCF_008802855.1 of Photinus pyralis. Lineage (NCBI taxonomy): Eukaryota > Metazoa > Arthropoda > Insecta > Coleoptera > Lampyridae > Photinus > Photinus pyralis. Next base: position 5,741,107 of record NW_022170596.1, read on the forward strand.
TTGCATTGACTGCAGTCGTGGATCTTAGCTGTGCCATGTTTTTGTTAAACTTAACAACTTAAATAAACAGAACAAACTGAATCAATCCAACTAAGTGCGTTTGTTTCTTATTAGATACAGGGTAAAAACGAAAAGGGTGACTTTTTGGGATGTTATCAATCATACCTTACTACCGATGTACCATAGAAAAAAAGGTAAAAACTACCTATATTAGATATGTTTCCGTAAAATCCAGTAGCGTAGTAAAAAAAATTGAATCACCGTTTCTGAGTTTGAACCCAAACTTGATAATTTTTAAATGTAACACCCTGTATTTTAACGTCAATTTTTTGCATTTCTTTTTCGTGATTACATTGATATTATATATATATTATATATATATCCTATATTATTTAAATTATATATCATATTTTTCAAAATGACATGTTTTTACTGCCAGCCATTTTTATTGATTGACATCGGCTGCCTTAGTTACCATGGATCCAATAAACAGAACAAAATCTCCATGAATCCATGGTCTACTATTTAAAAAAGTAAAAAAGAAGGTTTTTATTAATTTTCATCGATAAGATTAAACAAAAAATAGGTTGTGATACGTTAATGTAATCAGGAAAAGGTATGAAAAGCAATCGACGTTAAGATATACAGGGCGTTTTAAAAAATACCAACATTAAATCAAATCTCAGAAATGGCGATCCAAAAGTTTTTTACTACGCCGCTAAATTCTACGTAACAATATCTAAAATAGCCAGTTTTTATCTTTTTTCTATCTTACAATGGTAGTAAGGTATGATAACATTCCAAAAAGTCAAACTTTTTGTTTTCACCCTGTATTTCAGAAAAAAAAACGTAGCTAGATTGGTTCTGTTTGGGGTATTATACGTTTCACCAAAAAGTGGCAGAGGGTCGCGAAAACCGCAAGTCTCTACCTTTAAAAACACTACAGTCTCAACCAAAATAGGACACACGGTACAATTACATTATAATATAATTTGCAAACATCGTTATGGGCCGCAGGTTTCAAAACGGCGGGGCCGCGTGTTTGACATGTCTGCTGTAGGATGTCACACAGACCCGCGGGTCCTGCTATTTCTATATAGTTTTTTGGTATGTCTTCCGAAACCATTGATTGCAATGAAACTTTGGGGAATTCGAATGTTTGAAAATTGAAATTTCGGGTGACTTTTTATGATTTCAATTTTTTAGGGCAAACTTGACATGATTTGGAAATTTATCTAGTAGATTTTTGTGGATGCAAATGTGATTAGCAACAAAAATTGATTTTTTAAAGAATGGCATCTAATTCGTGATTGTTTAAAGTAATTTTTATTAAAACCGGCTTAGAACGGTGAATGTAACTATTAACAAATTTCGCAATTTTCGATAATAATGTAACAACTACACACACATTTATCTCACTCAGCCGATAGTGCTTCTCCGAGTGCTTCTCCTAGGTTATGGATATTGCTCTACTGAATTCTAATCTTTACCAGAATAAACAAATTGAAATTCTGCTGACTCGACGTGTTCGTATAACAGCTGCAGCTACGCAACTTACAACCCGTTCGGACTGATAAATGAGATGACGTTTTGTTCTTTACTGTCTATTTAGGAAATACTAATCTTCTCTGCCTCGTTCTCTGCACTTGAGGTACCTACTCTCGTACGTGATTCTAAATCCTCCCGACCTGACAAAAACAATGATATTTGCAAATGATTTTCATAACAATTTATTATTTTTTCTGTTTTTCTACCTAACTAGCAAACTTCATTACACCGCGATAAGATCTGCTGTTTATCCATTACAATAAATAACTTACTTATCCAACTACGGTTTGTGACAAAATAATAATAAACAAATTCTATATCCAGGAAAATGCGGTTATTAATTACTTCCATAATTAAATAATTTACTCTTATTTTTCTACGATTTTAATAACACAACCGTAAACGATAAGGGGTTCGGGCATTTTGAAATTAGGATACACGTCGCGGAATGATTGAAATTGTATTGGCCTCCACGTCATCATCCTTACCGCTCAAGTACATTCTAATCTAATGAGAAAAAAATATGCGTAAAAAAGGTGTTTAATTAGACCTTACCAGTCGAAGTGTAGGGACTTTCCATGTCTACCTTTAAGCTACTTTTTTTAAGATACGAACCAGTTTAGGAATTGTCGATGAGTATTTGTCGCATGCCTGAGGCTAGCATTCTGAATACAAACGCCTTATATGCATTAAACTCGCAAAAAAATTAAACGCTTGCGTAACTCGAATTAGCTTTGGCTTGAAGTGAGTGAGGCCATAATTATACGCTTTTACCTAAAGTTCCTGGTCGATGGCACGAATTATGAAAAAGTGCTATTTCGGAAATATTGTATAGGTAGTGTATGGAAATGGGACAAGATTGTAAACCCAAGTTAAGTAACGGCACGTTATTCTTTTGTACTTTAAATTTCAAGGTTTTACAAGTACCCCCATCAGGCAAAAATTTCTCTCCCAAAGGTACCTTATGCTCAACACATTTGTCATCGGTGGAGTGAACGGTACGAAATTAACATTAGATTCTCGCCCAGGCTAAATTTAATGAGGCAATTACGCGTAATATATTTTTTTATCTCTCTGTGGGCCACCAGTCTATTCTAAATTTAAAACAATTCCTAGCGGTACTTATCGCAGGATCCGTGGTCATACACATTGTAATTTTGGTTATTTATTTTCATCGTTTCGCGCACTTCTGTCTTTATTTACAAACCGCCACCGACTCGTGCATTAAAAAAAGAAGGGAATGCAAAGATGGAATCTTTAACTGAACGTTGCGGTGAGAGCCAAGGTCTACCCCGTATATTTGTCCCGGAAACGTATAATATCAGGCCGTTATCATTGGATTAACTTCGAGGTGTCGCTATTTTTATTGATAGTAATGTGTTATCAATCGCTTTTTTTTCCTACGAAACTTGAAAACGGAAGGAAACCGCGTGTAAAAGGTGTGCACATTTGCTACCAATTAAAACAAAAAATACCTTCATCTGGCTTGCGTAAAGTCGTCCGAATTGGGGTTTCTAGATTAGATCGGGCGTTCAAATTCCATTAGCAACTATAATAGAGTAACAATAAAGAAAAAAAACTGTTCATTAGTTCAGGTAAATTTTTCCATAAGGGCGCTATCTAATCGTGAAGGTTGCTTAGAAAAATTAATGAGGGTAGTATCTTGCGCGCAGTTCAAATAAAAGTAATATTTGTGAATACCGTAAAGTAGTGACCGTTAGTCGGGTTGGAATCTAAGCATTTTAAGGGTGCAGCGCATAGGGGTAGTTGAGGTATGCAGGTAAATGCAATGACAAGCTGTTATGTAAGGAGCGCAGGTGTAGGCCACTATGTTATAGAATTTTCTGTAGCTTTTTATCCAGATTTATTTCATTATGAAAACATGGGCGGAGAGCTTTTTTATTTTACAAGGGTTCATTGTTTAATTATCCGAGCAGCAATTTTGAGCTGAAAGTGTGAATATTTTAGAAAGTAGTGCTCTAAAAATACATTTAATTGAGGAATGAAAAAAAAACGGCTAATGGAGTTTGTTTCGCTTATGCGAGTGATTGCAACTGTACAGTAGGTTTGACTTGACTTTGGCGCTTGAATCCATGTTAAACGTTACCATTTTCCTTTTTTTTTGTACCTTAATGTTTAGTTATTCTTGGGAACACTTTATATGTAGAGATATATTACATGTGTGAATCGTCTTGGTTTCTGGGAATATTTCAGGTGTTTAATTCCATCCAGATGACTAACTGAATCACAGTTTCATAAAAGAGAGGAGCAGACCACTTTTCACATATTTGGTATATTTCCCTTATTTTTTATCCATAATAGTGTAAGATAAATTTAATTACACCATTTATTTATATTAAAGTAATTGTTTATGTTCACAGGCACTAGCACTATTAACGAGAACCTAAATTAAAACGCTCTTATTTTTATATTATTTATGTTTATTTATACCATGTAAATTTATAACACGAGCGCGAATTTCATTATTTATTACTTCGGCAGCGATATTGACACTGCAATTAAACACAATTTAATTTAGTCGAGTAAAATTAGAGTTCAACCTAGAACAAATTCGGGACAAGCAAGCGATGCTCGAAATTAGTAGTACCAATAATGCTCTTTAACATACTAAAAGTCCCCATAGCTCCGAGGTGCGGAACATCCTGAAAATTGAGCCGCCATCTTGGATTTTCATATTTTTTGCTAATAACTTTGTTATTATTTTTTTCGGAAAAAGACAGGAAAGGGAATTTGTGAAGCTTTAAAATACAAATCCAATGCTTCTTCATTTCTCGAAATCGATTGAAAACTAAGGGAGTTATTATTTTTTTATTGTATCAATAATCGCACTATACAGGGTGGTGCCTCGCGCAACGCAGCATAGGGATTTCAATGGTAATTTCTTTATAGTCAATTACTAGCTCCCCTAATTATTTTAGAGCAAAAGTCTAAATAAGTTTTTTTTTAGAGAAAAAAATACTGCATCTGTTCATACTTTTAGTTATAATTTTCCATTTTTCAAAACCGTAGAAATCGACAAAATAAAAAATTACATTTTTATAAATCAGTGATGCTTGGAATCTTTATAACAAACTACAAGCGCAACGCATCTAAGTTATCGTTGTTTGACGTCGAACGATTTTCATATTTAATTCTGTTACAACTATCACATGCAAGAAAAAGCGGCAATTGTGTAATGTTTTTTTAGAGAATGTATGCTGCATCTACATCAGATACTATTTATTTATTATTTTCCGGAATCAGAGTACCTACCTACATAATCGAAGAGAAAAAACTGATTTGAAGAAGATTTGTTCCTAAACTTATATTCGGATTTTCCGCTACTGCAGCCAAAACGTTGAATGTATTGTCGTTTTCCTGATGGTTTTGACAGACATTTTGAACGTTATTGCACTTGCAGTTCTTTAACTAATTTATAAACAAGTATAAATTTAATATACGTCAAAGGCAAATAATGAAACGTGATCGCTGTTTTTTTAGGTAATTCCAAGGCATATTTGATTTATTGTAAAATGAACCTTTTTATTTTGTCGATTTCTACGGTTTTGAAAAACGGAAAATTATGAGTAATAGCATGAACAGATTCAGTATTTTTTTCTCTAAAAATAACTTATTTAGACTTTTGCTCTAAAATAATTAGGGGAGCTAGTATTTGGCTATAAAGAAATTACCATTGAAATCCCTATGCTGCGTCGCGCTAGGCACCACCCGGTATAGCATTCGCAGTGTATAGGTACTAGATATACGACAGTCGACAGTGCAACACTCCCTCCTCCCCCAGACATGAACAGAGATATGTATGGTACCCCCTCCCCCCTTCCCATACTCCCCCCTCATGCCCTCACCCCCCTCCCCGCCCATCTGCTCTCGCTTCATTCCCCTTTTCTGGTATAGGTTGATCTAAACTAATTAAAAAACTAAACATGATTAACGTATATTTATTTGCAATGGACAATTTAGGGTAAAGGTTCAGCATCATCACTTTCTGGGTCTAAGCTGTTGCCGCAAACATTGCCAGTACATTTCCTGCAACATGCAGTGCATTTGAGCCCCGACTTCCTACAGCTACACGAATTATTAGAACACGTTTCTTTCCAACCGCAATGCAGCATTTTATCTTTATCAACTTTGATAGAGTCTCATCCTTTTGTAAACTAGTTTGCCTTTTTTGCCGAAATTGTGTCGCACTCTGATACCGCATGTGCAAATAGAATATTGTGACACACTTTGTCACCCAGCGCAGTCTGCAGTTTTCTTATATTTGTCAATTTATGAAGCTTGACACATTCGATTCAAATTTATATAAAATATGTATCCCAGACCACGAGATCTGCAGCTTTTTAATCAGTGCGACTCAAGTTCTGCTTGTCGCTTTCTTGGACCACTTTATTGATGATGATTGTAAAAGTAACATTCGGTAGTTATTTGAAAATATTGCCCCAGGATAGGGCGGTAAACGAAAATTTGGTCTGAAAATTGTTGAATCGATAAAGAATAATTAGTCTTTGGTCTATAAAATTCCAATGAATTTCGCCTATCGGATAAATCGAATTATTCGCGAAGTTATTCGTGGATAGTGCGATTATTGATACAATAAAAAAATCATAACTCACTTAGTTTCCAATCAATTTCGAGAAATAAAGAAGCATTGGATTCGTATTTTAAAGCTTCACAAATTCCCTTTCCTAACTTTTTCCGAAAAAAATAATAATAACAAAGTTATTAGCAAAAAACATGAAAATCCAAGATGGCGGCTCAATTTTCAGGATGTTCCGCACCTCGGACATATGGGGACTTTTAGTATGTTGAAGAGCATTATTGGTACTACTAATTTCGGACATCGGTTGCTTGTCCCGAATTTGTTCTAGGTTTGAGCAAATATTACTCTAATTTTACTCGACTAATTTGCTTATACAGCAAACAAAAAGGTTCTAGAGAAGTCCCGATTCATACCATATTTCATGGAAAAAATGCGTCATATCCGATTTCATTTCTTATTGTCGGTGGCTAATCCTTTTCCGACTTGATGGCCCCTTGATGTTGCTCTAGAAAATCGCTACAATACAGAAAACCGAAGGGAAACGTAGAGAATACTGATCTTCTGCTTTTCCTCTCTACTTTGCTTTTCAAATGAATAAGATCGTTATTAGTTTCAACCCAATATTTAGTGTAAGTACCTGGTAGTACATTTTCTCACGCACCTACTAGTTATGTAGACCCGTAAACCATTTTTCGGCGTATATCTCCTTTAGGTCCTGAAGTTTGCATTGGCAGTTTCGCCAATTACGTATCCGATGCATATGTTGCATGCATAAGAAGAAACTCGGAAAAAACCTTCTGGCTCTTTGTCTGTCTTTTGTGTGATCTCGCTGACTTTTGTCTAATTCTGTGGAGAAGTTTGTCAAATGCCTTTTAGATCTATTTTCTGGAAGATTCCATGAACATTTCCTCCTCTAGTTTTCCAATGAGATACGCAGTCGTCGCATCAAATTATCCCATTTCCAGTTCATACTGAGTGATGTGGTCATATGTATGGAGCTACCCCGCGGTAAGGGTCAAATCTTTGGTTGAAACCTATACTCGGGGACGCTGAGAAAATAGTCCACGATCTTGGTCTTATTTCTAGAGTACCGCGGAATTTATCTTGTTTGTGGGTATAACCCGATTGCTGATGGCTCGATTCTAGAGCCACGGCTTGAATCTATCCTCAAAATTTGACCCTGCCTGTCTAACGAATACTAATGTCTACTAGCCCACATAATTTCTCGAATCTGCCGATTGTTGCACTATTTGGAACCATAACATATGGTTGCCCTGGTCTTCCCGTGGTCCCAGTTCTTCCCTGCCTTCCTTCATTTCAATTACCTGTGCAGGTTTTTCTTGATTTACGAGGTTGTTTCGTTCTTCCCAATTCAAAAGCATACGTTGAAAATCCATAAACAAGGATTGTGAACATTTCCTTGTTCCGATCTACACTCATCCGCTTCAACTTGTCGCCCGGATAGATGAAAGTTTCCTGGTGGTTTCGTACTTCTTCACCCTCTTCCAATTTGTGCAGGATCAAGTCCTGCTTCAGTAACGTCGGCTTCCTTGCTGCCTTGTTAGCTCCGTAATCTGGTAGAACGACTTCATTGTTGTTTTTTTCAATAAACAACGTAAAATGCTGGAATTAGCTTTATTTGTAGAAGTTTATGGGCCGCTTGCAAATTCTCTCGGAGGGGGCGGTTGCCTTTATCGCCCCCTCTTCGGAATCTGCCTTTGTCGTCCTATAAGATCTTCAGCGATTCCTTTTCGTGATGTAGGGGGAGGGGGGGGGGTCAGAATATGGCTTTATCTTTCTTGGTACTCTTATTAAAGGTCTCCACAAAAGGAACCGTTTTCTACCAACTACCGCCCTTCTCTCTTATCCCTTATAAAATTTAAGCGGGAGAGGGTCTATCAACTATCACTTTCCTTCACGACCTATTATCGAGATTGGATATAATTTATTACCTTTTTGAAATTGGAGGGGGGGGGGCGAGATTAGTCATAATTATATCTCAAGAACAGAGTGTAGGACGAGAGTACACGCAAAGGTAAAAAGGGACGTCTGGATGAGACATATCTATTGACGATGCCAAAACTTCAAATACGAATAGTTCGAGAATCGAATGTCGGATAAGGATTGTCACAAAGGTCTATTGGAACATCTGGCCAAAGCATATCTATTGGTGAAGTCGAAATATGAATCTCTCATGAACGGACCGTCGGAGGGGGGTACTCACAAAGAGGAATTCGAATTTCTGGACAAAACATATCTAATGGCTTAATACTTTAAGTGCAAAAATATCGAGAACGGAGTGTGGGAAGAAGTTACTCACAAAACGCGATTGGAACATTTGTACGAGATATATTTATGGATGATGTGAAAACTTCAAGTGGGAATATCTCAAGAATGAGTTGTCGGCGGAGTTACGATAACGCGAAAAGAACGCATGCATGAGACACATCTGATGGTAATGTCAAGACGAATATCTCGAGAACGGAGTGTCGGAAGGGGCTACTAACAAAGGAAAATGAAATGTCTGCACGAAACTGAGTAGGTCATAAGTTCATGTGCGAAAATCTAGAGAACAGATAATACGCATGAAGCACGGGGTCTTCCTTTGCCCCACTCAATGCGCAAATTTTGTCAGAGTGCTAAAAATGCGCTTTATCTGCACCATAAATTTGTACTTGTTAATTTCTGCTTTGCTTTAATTCTGAGGTTTCGGGTCTCTCACGCAGTTAGCAATTGTTAGTAACAGAGGGTGTTTCGCTTTTTTTTGGAATAGCGAATAGAGGAAGTTCGTAAGAAATTTGTGTCAAGGTTGATTAACCACCCAATGAATTTGAGTCCTCCCATTTAATTTAATTACAAGAATGTATGCATAGGCTCTATGTTGTATTAAAAGAATACTCATCAGATCATGACTTTAGGGCTTCAAGGTAATCACGATGAATAACTGGATCAGAATGGCACTAAGGGAAGGAAGATTTTTGTACTGGTCAAATTCATGTTTTCAAATCTCATGCCTTTCGGATAATAACTGTAAGGGTTTTATTATATTCCCCAGTTGCAAGTCCTAGTGGCCACTACTGGCATTACATTAGTTAAATTGTCCGAATACGTGAGGGTATTTGACTCGGGGTCTTTAGAAACAAATACGGCTGTAGAAAATGATATTCGATGTGTAGATGGACTACCTGAGGTTTTTATTATCTGGGTATACTTTACAACCAAAATTGAATTATAAATAAAAAATTAAAGTACGTATGTGAGAATTAGTTGACATCTTTAACTGGCATATTTCCAAATGAACACCCACAGGAGGCAGTAAAAAGCTTCATCATAAAATGTATCCTAAAACGAAACAAAAAACTCTCATAATTTCCACCATGTATCTACAACATTAAAACAACTTGCAGCTGAAAGTTAAATGTGATGAAGTTATAAAATTTACGTAAATTAAATGTAAGCGGTTACGTTTTTAAGAAAAATCGTTACACTACGCCACTGATTTAATGGTGGCGGATCGAAATTTTTACCTGCATTACAGGGGTGGGTACGAGATATTATGATAATACGACCTACTTCAAACTAATCATGACACCAACAGATATACGTGCTGCAATGCGCCACTTCGGCTAACAGGTACCTGCAGTCGATGCCTAAACGGGAAAGGTACAAACAAAAAAGTGCAGCGCACTGTTTAGAACAATGCGACCGATAAATTACTGCCTCTTGCAGTTTTAGTTTTGGTGTCGTGATTTTCTTCGTAAATTTATCGTGATCGTAAAGTTTCTTAATAAAAAAATTGCGCTGCAGACCCGCAACCGCCAAATTGCTTTTCGTTACATTTTATTACATTGCAACATCACCGCTCGAAGAAACATTGAGATACATCAAAACTGTTAATGAATTACTTATGATTTTAGTCGTGTCGAAATAATTACTTTCAATTCTTTTAGTGGAACAACATTTCGTTAATAAACGTATTAGGAACCAGATCCCTAAATCAGTATTAGCAGTAAGGGCGTGCTACCTGAAATTTAGCAGAACGATAATAAATAACTAAAATTGCAGAAATGTTTACTCTTAATTATTACCAGTTTGCTATACCAACTCGTTCACCTCATTATATTAATCCCAATTATGTCTAAAACTACAAAGTTATTTGGAAAGTATTAAAATTAGACCTTTTTAAATACAGCTTAGGTATCAATTTTTGTATATAAATGAATTTAAATTGTAACAAAATTAATTAACACTTTCACATAAATTTTTCGATTTAGTTAAAATATTGCATATTTGTTAAACTGCTGCAATTTGTGTGGTCAGCAAAATCTACTAATCTTACAGGGATACCGGTCTTATATGGAGCAGGATAAATTAACACATTTCTCAAGACACTTTTATTTACTTAATTGCACTATTAAGTGTCTGCTATATTCGTAAATCGATGGTGGTTGATGATTCTCGAAAAAGATAAAATAGGTACCTAGTTTACAAATTTCTATAAACAGCTTCAAACAAAACCATTGTAAAATTTGTTATTTTTACAAAATGTAATTGTAAATTCTGGCATGTTGGGGAATTTATGATTTGGTTGCTAGATTTATGTCTGTTTCCTAGAATAACGATGTCAACGTAATTGAGTTTCAATTTTTTAGAGGTACTACTTGAAAGAAAAATTTGTTGGGCAAATTTGATAAATAGTGTGCGATGATTGGTGGCAATTTGATGTGAGGGAACAGCTTAGCGAATGAAAGGTCAACGTGCAGAGTGTCAAACTTTGACAAAGGATTTGGGCATTTGAGGGGTGGATGGATCTCGGAAATCCTGAGAATTGGAAAATTACCACTTTTATGGTAGCCGAAAAATGTTTCAAGCAGGTTTTAAGCATAGTTCAAGATACATAGCTGAAGCAAGATGGATCCGGATTTGGACCACTAATGTACAGTGCCTTGAAAATGCTGATTACATTTTGAGAATCGTGCAATTTTTTGGAAGGTTCCCCGTTGCCGTGAAGTTCACCTGAAGAAGAAAGCTGAACAAACGGTGAACCGGTTCACCGTGAACGTCATATGCACACTTTGAGCAGCCAATCAGAAGTACTGGACACGCCGCAGTTGGTTTCGTCCTTGATTAGAGTTATGTAGGCCAGATGGACGATCAATAGGAATTATTTAGTTAATTTGGTACAAAGCAACGTGTAAATTGAATAAAATTTGCAAGTGTGTTCATTTGTTAAATTTTTTATCTTTTAAATGTATTGTTTAGGAATGTTGGCATAAAATTATGCAGATGTAATAAATTTAACGTCTTAGATAATAGAACAATTGGTAACGTGCTGTTTACGTGTGAGAAGGGTTCATAATAAACTGGATTGAAGAATTTGAGGAAAAATGAGTTTGTGTGTCAGCGGTATTCGTTTTGCCACCAGTCAAATGCAGCTGTATTTGTAGTTAACTTAGCGGAAAATTTAGTCAGCAGTTAAGGTAAACCAAGATGGTCGTTTAAAAAGAACAAGTAAAATTATTATCATAACCAAGATGGTATAAAGGGCACGCAATGGTCGATACAACACTCTCGCTAACTGCGCTGGGAAAACTTGATCAGCTGACGGTGATATACTCCACCCCAGAAATGGGGTATAAAAAAGCGTGCATCGGCATACAAATTCAGTCGACTTCTGTTCACACATAGCAAAGAAGACTCTCTGGTCCTACTGTTCACTCATAGCACTCTCATTCGTGTTACAGCTGTATTTGTTATTTAAAGCTGTCGCTGTTTTAATAGCCTGACAGTCCTGTGTCCTGTCCTGTCAATGAAACTCGCTGACACGAATCTCAATATCTGCTTCTCTGGAATCAAGAATTATCACCACTTCTCGTAACAATTTAGTCGTCGCCCACCAAAGTGGTGACAGTTACAGTAGAACCCTATCGCTTGCATAGAGTGGCTCTACCGCTGGCTAAACAGAAGCCCACACCGAAGCTCTTGTAACCACGGCGGAAACTAGCCACACGCTAAAAGAACAAGTGCACTGTAATAGTTACTAACATTATTAGGCTGATATTTGCCAAATAACGGACGCGTAGCCGACGTTTATAAAATCAACCAAGTCCGTTATTTGTATATCGGCCGAATTACGTTCAATAGTTTTCATAATACCTATAGTATGGATAGAAGCTCCATAAGAGTATTTGGGATTTACTCGAGAGCCCCAGATTAAAATAAAGTGGGTTGACTACGTGATGAAAAGTGTGCATTTCAATAATCTGACGATTTGAGTGTGACGTGAGGGAGTGGGAAGGTCAACAAACTTGCAAAAAAAACGTTACATTCTTCGAGTTGGTATAACCGGGACGTCTCAACAATCTACGCAATTATTAATTAAGTATTGAGGATCCTGCAGCAATAAGCTCCTCGTCGCCCCAAAAACCTGTCCGGTGCGTCAGCCATGTACAGGGTGTCCCATTAAGAATGGTCACAGGTCATATCTATGGAACCGTTAATTGCACAGCTTCGGAAAAAAAATTTTGTGAACAAAAGGGGCCAAGAGAAATCGCTGGAAATTATTTTCAAGTTTCTAGATTTGCCGCTAGAGGGCGTACTATTCATGGTTAAGTAGAAAAATGATCTTTTTCCTAAAATATACCCAACAAACATGCATAATAAATACATGCGTCGCAATCTTTGCATCATTTCACCAAGAGCAAGTGACGACATTATCCACCCACATGGCCCATGGGCTCGCAACAATCGGAAGATAGACAAGTACGATTTACGCAGGTGGGTCGCAACATCAAAGATTAATTCCGCAATAGAACGTATTTCTGGGGGGGGGGGGTACAGGTACAGAGTAGTATTTTAAAACATATAACCAAAAAAAACTATATACAATGACCAGTCAATTTCTACACTTACATACCAAGTGTACTGTGGTTTTAACTGGTAAAACCCCTCTGAACCGAAGGAGGTGCAGCGAATTGCATATTCTTGAAAACAATCGCACGACAATTTTTTTCGGGAGGTGTTCTTTGTGCACTACAATCTTGACCCTTGGGAAGGATTAATTTCCATTTGTGTTTGTTTTCTGTTTCCAATTTGCTTCAATTGCCCACTATTACCACGTTCCTTCAATGAATACTATTTTTAACTACGTGCCTGAATAAGCACATTTCATCTTGTTCACCACAGTACACGGAAATATAATCAACAAGGTTACGAAGAAACATCCTCAAGGAAAGATGGAAAAAGTACGAAGAAGCGGAAGATCAACAAAGAATCGTCGATTCTTACCCAGCCACAGATGCGCCAGTTTTTTCGTCCCCGGAGCCACTCCGAATGTACTGCACCGACATTCTCCGGCAGAAAAAATCAAGAGTGATCCAAGAAAAGTAAACGGAATAGACATTTTGGCATATAATATTGCGGGACTAAAGAGTAAGTTGCAAAACTTTGAGTTTATAGATTTTTTAAGACAATTCGAGATATTTCTGTTGTTTGAGTGTTTTGTAAGTGAAGATGTACCATTTTCTATGTTTCGAACAAAAATGGGAGAATATAGTTTATTTTTTGTCCCTGCCATTAGACTTTATAAATTCGGCAGAGCTAGTGGGGGCTCAATATACGGGATTAGGAAAACTAGTCGTTCTAGGTGTATAATTAATTTTGATAATTTGTCAAATGTTAATGTTATAAAGGTGATCTGTCCAACAGATATCATATATATTGTACCAATTTACTTAAACTGTAATAATTGGAAAACAGATTACAATACGTTGTCTGTATTACTAGGCGAGTATCCAGATTTGAAATTTATACTGATGGGCGACTTCAATAGTCGCATTAGTACGTTACAAAATATACCCCAAGCTATAGCAAAAGGTGTTAATATTGAGAGTAGCAGACAATCCAAAGATAGTGTACTTAATACTAACGGAAAGCAGAGTTTATCTCTATTCGAGGATTTCCATCTAGTAGTTCTAAATGGGAGAAGCGTAGGTGACTTATCAGGGGAATATACTTACCTAGGGACAACCGGGTGTTCGGTAATTGATCTTTGCACGGTCTCTTTTGATCTGCTACCATACATTCAAAGTTTCCGAGTATGCGAGCAATACTTTTCGGATCATTTACCAATAGCTAATAAGTATTCAATGACCACAGATAAATGTAATGATCTGTTACCCCTCCTCCCTAAATTAAAATGGAATACAAGTATGACAGTTAAATATATTAAAGAATTAGACAACTTGCTTGCACGCTATCCCACAAATTATCCACCAAATACGGAACAATTAGTAAAGGTTATTAGCGATACAGCAAGTAAATTTAATATGATTTACAAACCAAAGAATCACTTTAGGCAGCACTGGTTTGACTACGAATGTAAAAAAAAACGGCAGCAGGTGTACAATTCCCTGATGAATCTTTTTAGAAAAACTAATTCCAACACCATTAAAGAATATTATCATCAGGCTAGGAATAAATACAAAATACTATGTAATGCTAAAAAGGGGAAGTACTATGAAAATGTGATTGCAAAGTTCGAGGATGTTAAGGACGCGAAAGATTTCTGGGGCATAGTTCGCCACTTCAAAAATACAATGTTTAATTTTGACAAATCTATTGATCCAATAGAATGGAGAAATCACTTTCAGAACTTGTTAAACCCAAAGCTCAATGCATGCCGAATAGCTCACGCCGAACCCTGCATTAAAAACGATTTCCTTGATGCGCCTTTCCAAATAAATGAGTTACAAGAGGTCTTAAAGCGAGCGAAAGACAATAAAGCACCGGGACAAGACAGAATCCCATACGAGTTTTTTAAAAATTGTTCGGATAAATTTTTAGAAGCTTTGCTAGTGTCCTTTAATAAGATTTACTCATCTGGTATGATACCAAATATATTTCAAAAATCGATAATATTCCCAATCCACAAGAAAGGAGAGCTGACTGACCCAAAAAATTATAGAGGGATTTCATTTGGAAATACTGTTGGTAAAATATTTACGGGCTTACTCTTGGATAGAATCACGACGTGGACGAATGAAGAAAATATACTTCAAGAGTTTCAAGCCGGCTTTAGAAAATCTTATTCCACAATTGATAATATAAACAATTTGATGAGCCTAATTAAGATCCAGTTGAGTAGGAAAAGACACAAGGTGTTTGCATTCTTCGTGGACTTATCCGCTGCCTTTGATAGAATAGACCGGTTCGCGCTATTTTACAAACTTAGCAATATAGGCATGTCTAGCAAAATGGTCAACGCTGTTAGAAGTATATATAAAAGTACCTCGGCAGCAATTTGGTGTCATAATGGTTTAACAGAGCAATTTGAAACCACTATGGGTGTGAAACAAGGATGCCTATTAAGTCCTGTATTATTTTCTCTGTTCATGAATGATATAGAAGATTATCTTAAAGGAGGTATTAAAATAAACGCCACTGTTATTAAACTGTTGGCGTATGCGGACGATTTGGTTATTTTGGCTACGGATCCACATAGCTTACAAAAAAGGATAAATGAATTTGAGAGATATTGTGATACTTGGAATCTAGAGGTAAACCTGGCGAAATCAAAAATTGTAGTATTTAGTAACGGCGGACGGAGAAGCAAAGGAGAGAGATGGGTTTATAAAAACGAAGAGATAGAGGTTGTTAATAAATATAAGTATCTAGGAGTTACACTTACTTCGAAACTGTCGATGAATGTCCACCTAAAAGAGAAAATGGAATGTGCAAACTTTGCATTAAATTCGTTCAGTCAATTGATTCTCAATAAAAGAATACCTTTCCAATCAAAGCTAAATATATTCAATGCACTTGTCGTTCGATTATCTGTTATGCAGCACAGGTCTGGGGCTTCTTAAGCTACGACTCAGTAGAGATGCCATTTAAATTCTTTTTTAAAAAGTGTTTCAATCTACCAAGGAACACCCCAGATTACCTTATATACTTGGAAACTGATCTTTACCCAACCTACCTATACACACTCTACTTACATTTCAATTATATCAAACGGTGTCACAAAAAATTGCCAGCCACACGGTACCCCAAGATATTAGGACAAGAGATCATTAAAAGGAAATTGTTTTGGTACGGCGAATGGAGCAATTTATGCCTTAAGTACGGGCTCAACGTGGATGATTTGTTAAATGGGGAGGTAGAACTAAATACCATATTAAATGCACTTAAAGTTGATATCAGGGAACAATACAGGGTGAAAGCAGTTAACAGTACAAGGCATCCACTATATAAAGAACTAGACCAAATAAATAAAATTTTATATTCTAAGTTTGATGGGAATTATATTAGTTGGTTATTGAAAGTTAGGGGGGAGTTACTATATTTAAATAAATATAATTATAAGGAAATAAAGTTTTGTTCATTATGCAATGGCAATCAAGAGGAAGATGTACTTCATTTTGTAGGGGTGTGCCCCATGTTAAAAGAATTTCGTAAGAGGTATTTAAATAAAGAAGTGCTGACACTAACCGAAGTTATAGTATATTTGAATGGGAAAGATTACATAGGTTTAGTGAATTTTTGTAGGTCAGCTTGGAAGTATAGATATTCATTGGTTTATGAATTTAATTATTAAAAGTTTTGTTTTTCCTTCCTTGATCGGTATTTTTGTTCATGTTTAATTAACTTTTTTATTGGTTATAGCACTAGATATATTTAGGTTTAATAATTAAAATCAAGTATTGTTTTCTTTCATAGTCATTTTATAAGCTTCAAAATCAGCAAGTCCTTCAGACGGTCATTACGACCATGATTATGTCTATCAGGTTTATGTTTCTTTAATGTATTTACAGATTCTAGTTGATTTAAATAAAGACTGTTATTATTATTATTATTATTATTAATCAACAAGGCAACGTCTAAACATGGCCACCGGAATGGCTACTCCATCCAAAAGCTAACCGGATCTCGCTTAAATTTGACATCGAAAAGTGGCACGTGATCAAACATCTAAGGCAGGCGCTATGACCTGAAGTAAGACAAGGAAGGAACGCAAAATAAAACACTGAAATGGCCAAAAGTTTTTTTTAATAAGTATTGTTATTATTATTAAGATTGTGTTTTAAGACACATAAAAACAAGTACACACACATAACTATATTTTTGGCGTGTGTCAGGTGGCTTAACATTATCAAGTTTAAGCAATAATTAAATCGAACAGTAAATGGATAAGCACAAAGTTGCAACATGAAAAATTTAAATGACCTTGGAGGGAACATTCTGCGTTAAGATACAATATGTGAAAGTTGACTTATCTCGCATATAGAATTTAAACCAAAAAAGTATAACCCCATCTCTGGATCCTCGTGCGAGAATTCCCACCCTATATTTGAGAGTCGAGATCAGTCCCAGCATTAGGTGTCGTAACTAACTTGGTTACGGTTTTTTATCACCCCTGTGAGTGTCTCTTCAATGCGAAAAGTGTTAGTTTACAAACAAGTCAGTATACATTGGTATAGCAAAAAGTTTGAAAAACAAACGCATACGCTCATTTTGATTTCTGCTTATTAGCAAATTTCGCTACCTTTTTTGCCATTTCTTGATCTATTACGATTTTCGCGCTCTTTTATTCTCACTTTGTCCATTTTCCTATCATTTCTCGCTTCATATTATCTTGTGTAGTCTAATTTTCTATCTGTGTTGCTCTTGGTCGTAATGGCATGCTGGCGGTCATGGTGACTGTATGATGCAGTATGTTGATTGTTCAGGACAAACAAATCAGTTTCTACGTTGGCGGCGTTACGACCAACATAGCGAAAAATACGTGTTTGTCAACACCTTTTGTACAATGGAAAATAAGGGTTACAATACCTACACCAATAATTAGTTGCGAATTTGTTACGAAAATCTACAAGTTATCAACTTTTCAAAGAGTTTTGCGTGAGAAGCTTCTATACGCGAACAAAAAGCTCTTTAACATTCAAGAAGGGGAACTTCTATTTAAAACACCTACCAACCAAAAAGATATTACCTTTAACATTGCCTAAAATATTGTCGAAGACCCTTCTGATCCAACAGGTAACCCACCCGTTGTGATGCAACTTATACACCAAATTTAAGGGAGTGTCCCTTACGAGCACCTTGCATCTTAAAATGTTAAATCGGCTATATCTCTTCGGGCTACCTACCGACCCGTATATTGTTCCATAAAAATGAAATCTGCTCGGTAATTGTAGCCCTTGTCCAATCCATATGATAAATGTGAATATTTTGTCTCGCTAATTAAGTCCTAAGATAGATTCCTCTTCGGAAAGTGTAATTGCCCGTGAAAATATGTCGATAGATATCTAACCAGCGTACATCTCATTAACCATCCTCGAAGTAGATGAAATTCCATATTATAAACAATTCGCAACAAAAACAGTACCTTCATCGGCGAACAAAGAAATCCTTGAGACGTACAGCCTTAAGAATTTTCCTAATACCTGCGAAATCTTTGAAAAAAATATGTTAATTTCACATCTTAACGTCTGGAATTATTCAGCAAGCGCAGCGGATTGTTGTTTATTACATCGACGAATCGAAGAAACAAAATTTATCGTGTTTAACGAATTCGTAGAATCTATGCGAGGTTGCTTAACAAAAATTTAACCGTGTACCGAGGCTGTTTCTTTGTGTGCATTTGTCGCATACCACAAAGACGAAACGATTTCGACATAATCATAGGTGTAAGAGGCGCTCTATTCACCATATTATCGTCTTGTTAAATTGATAGATTTCCATTGTTTGCTCATTGGCGTATTATAAGGAACAATACGCGTATTGGGGAGTATTGCATGACAAGACAAAGCTCGCGTGTTTCATACTGAATCATAATTTGTGCCTGTGTCTATTGTTTAACCTAATGTTGAATATTTTCATTGGTATCATGTCTTGCTGACAAGTAACCGATTTTTACGAATTTTCTTTGTTTCCAATTTATTAATCTTTCTTTTCTTTTATTTGCCTTATACGAGTATCTGCACTATAGATTCGTTCCCTTATTAGAACTTTTTTTCTTAGTGGCATGACCATATCTCACAATCAGTTACCTTTATTATACCTATGGCATATTCTGAATAAGCTTGTTTTTCCATTAAAAAAATGTGATTAAATAAGAACTGGTCGCTGATGATGATAGCGTTGTTGTTGAAACGGGTTCTATCTTTTAATATATTATTGTGGTTTATTGGTCGCTTTTTTTTGCTTCGACAACATCTATGGCCATTACCTCTTTGTTGCTCATTCATATTTTGCTTATAAAATACCTTTTACTTCTTAAGTACGATAATATGTTTTACTTTTTGTAAGTAAAAACTGATTCATTATTTATAGAAATAATGGTATAGGGAGGTATAGTGTATATTGTTAAAAAGGAAATGGTCCTTTATTTGTCAAGGCATAACAAATTATATGGTTTCCATTAGAAACAAATTTACAGATTGGAAGACATTGGAATCGAATGTACAACTACTGTACGTGTCTTCAAGTAAGATTTTAACAACATAGGATTAATATCGACTTACGCAATGTCTTACACTTTCCTAAAACTCTACAAAATTGTCAATTCCATAATCCTGAAAACATGCCTTAACCTTGGAAATAGACTGGAGTAGTTGTACTCTAATGCATAGCAAACTCACTTTACGAAAAATGAATCTCTTAAACGAAGATCTCGAGCAATAAAACAAATCAGATAAACAAGAAATTGACTTCGAGTAACAAGTACTCCATCACAAATACAAAGTGAATTGTAGTTAGAATGCAAATGGAAAAAATATTTGGTGTAATTAATTTCGGTTAAAAGCATGAAGCATACTAATTGGTCACGTAGATCTTTACAAAATGGCAGCAGAATAGTCATCTCACGGTAATCCACAAAAAATAAGTAAAAAGTGAACTTATCGCTTTTTATATTGTAGCGCAAAGCTCGATATTCGCATAGTTTCAAATTGACCTATCCTCCAGTTCCCACACAAGCGGAAAATATACAGAAATACAATTCTGTAATTTTGCTACAGATCTTGTCTAGTACAGGAAAATACTCTATTAAACTCGAATCAGGATTATCACCGAAATTATTTTAACAAGTGTAAATAACAAGTAACAAATCTCTGAAGGAAAGTGTACGTTTTGCGTTTACGGGAAACGATGTTCCCCTTCAATGCGCACGTAGTAAGATTAATAAATCGCGTATATACAGGGTATAACCGAAAAGTAAACCTATGCAAACTGTACAACTTACAAAGTAGCGAGAACACCTTTTACGATAAGCACATCATAAAGAAAACTACTAATTCACGAATTTGTCTTCAATGATAATCTGCGTCTTTCATGAAAACAGGAACTTGATTATTTAATGTCAAATTAGGGTTAGCTTTTAGTCTTTAGTTCTATTATTAGCGTTACATTGTAATTTTTAACACAAATATGTATAGCAAAGACGATAAGATTCAAATATTAACATGGTATCAGGGTGGTAACTGTATGAGAACTGTAAAAACCGCTCCTGTTGGTTGCGTGTTGTGTTGGTTACCTACAGCCATCTATCTGTTCCATGCCATGATACTAAGTCATAATTCCATGATTCGTCGTCGTACATTTCCCAGATTTTTCAAAAGAAACGGCTTATTTTTAAGAAAACAGCAGTAGGAGCAGTGTAGTGTACCTACAATGATAAACCAATATCTCGTAAGATTCTAGTACAACTTTCGCTAACCCAAAGAATCACTATTGTACGGTTGAAAGAGGGCTTTTAGCGATAGTTTGGACAATTTTGGCCATATTTATTTGGCAAAAAATTTTCAATTTTCACCGACTATAAACCACTTTTGTAGTTTTGATTGAATAATCCGTCAAATAGACTTGCAAAATTTCGAGTTATCAAAGAATACCACTTTGAAATTTATTATACCAAGGAAAAGGGAAACCCTTGAGCGCATTCAACTTGACAAGGAAAAATAGAAATAATGTCAGCTGCCATTCACGACAGCAGGATTGATCACAACCGCCAGAACAAATAGTTTAGTTGTTAACAAAACTATGTTCGACTACTATTTTGCTGTTTATTGTCGTGTGCATGAGTCGATTCAAATCTTTTAATATTCAAAAATCCAAGTGGGCACACCCGAATTAATTTAGACACTCCAGTAAATTATAACAAAGAATTTATTCTAATTAATGACTGAATATCACAAATTCCGTAACCATTCGTACCTTATCGTAATGACAACTGTTGATTGATATGGTATAAATACGATTAATATTTTGTTAATGGTCTAATGGTATGCTTTTGTTCTTGATGGACCCATTATAAATTCCTAAATATACAACAATGTGCACTGACATAATTGTAAATTAATTGCAAATTAGATTTCGCCTTACATAAAGTAACAGATAAAGTCATTTATCTCGTTGAAAACAATATTTTCGTAAATGCTTGGAGAAGTCAATTTTCATTTTTAAAATTACCGTTAAGTTATGTAGCTTTTAACTCCGGATGGCAACTTTATGTTTAAAAATTGAAATGGAAAACTCGGTTGATAGATTTTATTCTGAATATAAAATAAAATTGTGAAAATCTGTTGAAAAATAACGACGTATTCTGCAGAATGCATTCGCATTCAAATAAGAAAATGAGACAATTAGAAAGCCTTTGTAATTTTTTTGTTCATTTACCATAAGCAAAGTAATGCATCCAGGTTTGACTCTGTTCAAAATTGGTGTGGATACATTGCGCGAAATATACGCACTCAATTCATTTGGAAATAAAATTACAATGGGCAAGTAGAGGTGCCAAATTTGAGTTTATTATTCATTATATAGATATAGTACGGAATTTTGGTGTGTTTTGTGAAAAAACCAAATCAAACTCGACGTTTTCACTTTAATAATAAGTACATTATTGCTAGTTTGCTACCAATAGCGGGTAAAGTTTTTCCGGCTTTCACACTCTCCCTCCACTCCTGTAGTTCTTCCAGATGGCTCATTAAGGCTTGGCAAGGGACAGAAAAAGCCTTCCTCGCTCGGTTTAAAGATTCATAAAGATCCGTACTCATTTTAGTGGCTCTTAAAGGTTAAATGCATATTAATCGTTGTAAATGCCCCTTGGAGAGAAACTTTAAGGGCTCTAAGGCTTAATCCTTAAACGTTTTTGAATGCATTCGAGGAATTTTGGAATACTCTTTAAGATTCTTTCATTTTGAAAGATTCACAAACACTTTTAAAGCTTCGGCTTTTAGAAAGTGGAGGGGGGAATTTCAAGGGCTCTAAAAGCTTCTGCGAGACTACTGACGCTATCGCTACTGTTTGCGACTCAAAGAATTTTAAAATTCTATAAAACTCTTTAAGTTTTGCAAAGAATTTTAAAGACTCTTCAAGATTCGTATATTTAATACCGTTAATATTATCAAAAGCTCTTCACGACTCTCAAACCTTTACGGAGTGTAATGCCTTAGTTACATTTACAAAGGTTGCAGACCCCACTTGCCTTAGATAAAATTGAACCTCTACGGCACTGGCAAAAACTCCAACGACAATTAATTTTTATTCTAGCCACGGCTAGCTCTGTAATAAAAACCGTTCTCACACCCCTAACCTGTTGTTCTGAATTGATTGGACGCGAATAAATACGCATGTTTCTTTACACATTCCTGGATGTAAATTATGACTTTGATTCAAAAAAAGAAATACAAAACAAATGCAGTGCCTATCTCGTGGAAAATTTTAATCCAACCAAAGGAATGATATAACTGACATTATTATTATTATTATTTTTTTTTACAACAAATAAAAAAATAAATAATAATAAAATCCAATACCTTTAAAGCTTCTTTCATGCAAATAATTTTCACGAGTCGATTCCTTTAGGAATATCAACAGTATTTATTATTAATTGTCTTTGCTGCAGAGAAAAACTGCCAAATGCAGGGAAACCTCCTCATGATGAGAAGCAGTTTTTCTGCTGCTAATCATATCCAAGCTGTCTGAATTTCTCGTAGCGAATTAAATGAGTCATCACCGAAAGAATTTTTTATCTCGATGTGTCCCCGGCGATCGACAAAACCTGGCCCCAAGGTCTCCTCTTCAAACTGTAGGGCAATTCTATAAAATCGTGTTTGACTCAAAGAATAGTCAGTCAAGCAAGGTTATTACTTTAAATTTTAAATCGATTGCAGAAGGCATTCCGAAAGTAAGTGTTCTGTGTTATACCTGCTCTACACACGAGATATCTCACTGGCAAACGGCACAACCATGCCAAAGACATTAAAGAGAGTTAGCGACTAATAGACCGATTGAGGCTCCATTAAAGAGAGTTAGCGACTAATAGACCGATTGAGGCTCCAGCTCTCCTGCTCAAAGGAGTGCCTAGATCTGACGCTTGACTCAATACGTGAAAATGAAACGGGTCGTACTGTGATTTGTGCAAATTGAAATGGCAAATTTGTACCGCGTTTCGATAACTTTTTGAGTTTCGAAAATTCACAAATTTGATTTCTTACATTTTAAAATTCCATATCATTCATCTTTAGTTTCCAGTGCCGCATGCACGTTCTCCACCCGGCTTGACCGTATACCTTAACTACTAATAAAGTATTCAAAATATTTGCTGTTGCCTTTTGCATTCATTAGCTTAAGCACATGGCATCTGACCCAACGAAAATCTTAAAAATATGTTAATATAGCCATTTGTTGATCGATTTCGGTGGGAAAACGAACTTTGTCTGGGTGCCCTAGAAGCGAATTGTGCGCATTTTCGTTGACCATTTGTATTTTGACCAAATGGTGTTTCTATTACCCACGTCCATATCCATGTTAATGAATACGGTACTGCTTTATTAATATGCTGGTCCTATATGTGAAAATAGTTACTATTTTATGCCTACATTTCAAATTTACAAATTTAATAGATGTTTACATCATTCTAACGGATCGTAGTAACACACACGTGAAACCATTTAGGCCCAACTTTATGTAAAGTGTCTCGATTTACATTAAATTATTCAACAGGTTACTTTGAAAAAACCAAGCGACACTTGATATACAACGAAATTTTACTAAATCATAAATTTTCGACAGGCAAAAGATCAATTTTCGCGAGGACAGTCAATTGCTTGAAATGAAATACTGTTATACAATATATTCCTCGTTTACATACTATTGATTTAGCGCTAATGTTGAATTCATATACTTATTACCAATTTAAAGTAGAAACTTGTAAATGTCACAAGTATTGTACGCGACCCACATCATTGGCTAAATTATCAATTAGTTTATGGCCAGGAAGATTGCTAATTCTGAAATATTTATTTCATTTGATGAACTCACCACCCTGTCGGCTACCAAAAAGGTTTTAATTGAATTAAATAAGGTCTACCGCTGAATAATAATTCAATGGAGATTATACTACGAATACATGTTTTTGTGACGGCGTAATGTGTAAAATTGTATGATTTCATTCAGAATTCTGCTTTGTTTTGAGCAAGGACGCAATGTTTATGTATTTATAACGCAATCGCCTACGGCTCGTTCCTAAACCGTTCGTGTACGCATACTGTTTGCATATACAATTTTTGGACACAATTTTATTGTGAGGGAGATCGACTTGCTTTCTAAAATTCGCTACGGGTGGAAGTTATTTTACACTTTTAAAGATAATTACCAATTAATTTATTCCCTGAGACTTTTTTCCAAGTAAATTTTGTCAGTCTAATGATTACGGTATTACTTTCTCATACGGTTTACATATAAATTAACGTTAAAGTTGCTAATTAATTGTCGTATTTAATTTAAGGAAATAGTTATGCCTAAATTCATTATATGACCAACATTTACAGCTGCCTATATTAACTTTTTCTAGTTTCCCATTTCAATAACTGAAGATATGACTATACAAATTACAGAACGTCCGTGTATAAAAACCTCGCTATCCGTCGTTTCTTAAATCATAGCTGTATGTACAAAAATCGTAATTATGTTAATTCTTTAATTCGGTAGGCATAAATTTTGCAGCTATTCATTTAGCAAGTAATTATAAGGAAGAATAGTTTGAGGAAGAGCCATATTAGACGAACATTAGGTCTTAGGTTATCATAATTTGTGTATCTCTCTCCACCATTTTGAGCTTATTATTTTATGCATGCATATTCATGATATTAAGACTATCCACGATTGAGAAAGAAATACAATCGTGCATTTCATTCAGCAAGCATAATTTTAATTTGTGTATTTTTTAAAATGTTTTTGGGAAAGACTGGTCACTCCGCAAATGGTTCTTCTTTGATTAATTGAATGTAGGGCAGATAGATATACAAAATGATTTTTTATGATTTGATAAGAGATTTAAATTGTATAAAATTTGCAGGTGTTAGTTTTGATAAATTTGTTATCTTTTAAAAAATTATTGTTAGGCACTCGTTTTGGTGAGACACAAGTTAATGGGTTCGAGAAGATAATAATTGATAACATTTTAGCTTCGTAAAATGCGCCTTACAAAAGTGAAAGTGGAGAACGCGATTACGCGGGATTATAAACGGCGTTAGAAGAAAAGAAAATATACTCAGAGACATTCTCTGTTATGACAACGTAGTGTTTCCCACCTAGTTTTTTGAATGTACGCCGTCTCGTTTGTGAAATTAATAAATACAATATATGATCGACCTACATTTTTTTTGGAAGTAAGTGCACGTGAGATTATCATCAAAACTAACAATTAAGACGCTAGAGTCTAATTGTGTAAGAAGCTCGGTAAGTAGTAAGCGACATTGTTTTTCTATTTTCGTTTTTGGAGTTTGATTAACATTGTTTTGTTTTGGGTTGATGTACTTTAGGTAGTATTGACTATTTGAGTATTTCAGGTGTTTGTAATTGTTTTTATAAAAATGTTGTCACGTGTTTATGAACCCAGTAAACTTTGAGTCTCTTGTAATTTGGGCAAGTCGAGCAGTTATGTTTAAAGTAAAAGCGTTTGTGAGAGTAAATGCAATTAAATTTTATCTGAAAATTTAGTTTTCGTGACCTTTTGAAGTAGGTCGATTTTTAACAATAATTATTTAAGACCGTCTAAGCAATACCAAACACCAAAAGAATATTTTGAAGAATCTCTGAAAACTTATTAATTAATCTTTTGAGAATTCTCACACTAATTTTTGAAGTACACCAGACGAATCGGGAAAGAATCTTTGAAAATCTTTCTTTGAAGAATTTTTGGGGAATTAATACCGTAAGCATTGTATATGTTGGGCGCAAAGCCCGAAAACGGCCAACGGTCGTTTTATTTGCTCAATCTTAGGATTGGGTTTTTTTAAAATGACCAAAGCTCGAATTCTATTTCAATTTCGGGCTTTGGCCGCCCCGAAGCAGCAAAACCTAAAATTGAGTAATTAGGAAATTACCAAAGCTAATAATTAGTTAAAAAAATAATTAAAAAGTGTAGTTCCGGAGAAATTTTTTGGCATAAATTCGGCAATAAATAATTTGTATGGAGAGGTCACCGTGCAACGCACAATTAATTTTTCCGTATGTATAAACATGATACATAGCATGGCTACTTAAAATAAAAATAAATGAAATAAGTAACAAACATAACAGCATAAACTTTTATGTCAAAGTATATATATGAATATATAGAACTAAAGAAAACAAATAGTCGTAGATATTTAATTATATAATTATTTATTTTTGCAATTTGATGATGAGTGGCATTTTGAGTTCAATCTCACTTCTTTCTTTAAACAATTGCATCTTCTGGTGCGCAATTGTTTTTACTACATCTCACAAAACCTTGCTTTCATTGAGGGTCTTTAACAGCGACAATTCTTAGTGTTAACTTTGTTTCTGGAACTATCCTTTATGTCTATGAACCTATGGTCAGTCACTGGCGTAAGTATAATGTCTCAAATGTACGCAATAAGGACGAGTCCTGCCTTAAAGGGGTCCCCGGCAAAAATTTAATTCATTTATAAAAAAATCTGAAAAAAATTGAAAATTTCCCGAACTCTTTCAATGTTATGCTTTTATTAATTATGTAGGTCGCGCTCACTCGTACCCAAAGCTTACTATCGGAAAGGTAGAACGCAAATATCACACTTAGTGAATTGGGAAAACAAAATAAAGTTTATTGAATAATTGATCAAAAGTGTAAAATTAATCAAAAAGGCCGAGTTCCTACAAATTCCCTTTCCGAATCATTGTTGACAGAGGGTAAAAAATCTGGAGCAATATCCACAATATACAAAAATTAACAATCCGAGGAAGTAACTCTCGAATTTTAATAATTTAAATATGACCTTAATTTAACACAAAATTTGTCACTCATAACGTCATTCTTGTTCCCCCTCGATACCCCCGAAACGTTTTGCGCGATTTTCAATATCTTGTTTATTTATTTATTATCCCTCTCAATTACAGAGTGGCCCGCATAATGCTTTTTACAGGTGCCTCTGCAGAAGGTCTTAAGCTGTTCTATACTACTCCGGTATTTCCCTTACGAATTAGGGAAACTGTAGAAAAACCTAATTCGGAGTAGCCGGCAGAATGCTCGAAACTGGTCTAAGGTAATTTCCATCTCTACCACAGATGAAAAATTCACCTCAACCCAGGTCCGAACACCCGACTTCCGGATTTATAACTCAACACTCTACCATTGAGCCATAATGCCATAATGTTTAGTTTGGAAAATATGGCCGACTGCAAGTTTTAAAATTGACACCCTGTATAAATGATTCCGCTGTGTTGTGCTGCAAAATTTGTATGATACAGAAAGAAATAGGACAAATTTACTATTGTGCTTCACCAAATTCAAACTTGCTCCTCTGGCTCCTGGACGACCTGTTGATAAAACCAAGCCAGTGCGCCTTTGAGAGGCTGTGTAGAGACCTTTGGGAAGATACAGACTGTCAATGTTCAGTGTGTGTGTTTGGACAGCGAAATCTACGAGTTCAAATTGTTTCCAGTGACCAAGGACATTTCTGATTTCTCCAGAATCCAGATGGTCATCGTTTCATTGGCATTTCGCATACAGCAGTCACGGTATAAACAAACAAAAATAATGAAACTTCTCCTCGCGAATAGATAAACGTGAGACTATACTAAATGTAAAAAATCGATCTTAAAAAAGCGTTGGTTACACAATTTATAACACCTTCATTTACTGTTTTATTCAGACAATTACACCAATAAAACAAGGAAAAGACGATGATCTCATTCATTGCCATCTGCATGAATCGGATATTGACGGTGCGATAGGTAGGTATGTACGAAATTTCCTATCCTGTAGACAATACTTTAACCTCGCAACCTTGAATTACAAGCTTTGCGGCTATAAAACCACCCAAACAAAAATGTTTCGCCGCGATCTATCAAAAACATTATTCCCAGCCCAATGTAAATTCCTACCGTTTCACCGCTTATGGAGTTGCATTTTCTTTCATACAGCGTTACGCAACACTTAACGAAACACGCCGAGGCTCAAATATCCACTTCATTAGCGTTAATTTGAAATGTACGTAAAAAGCGATTTTTCAATAAATTAGATTTTACATTGAATCAATTAACAATATTTCAGTGGAAAGCCAATTAAAAAATAACTGCGCGTATACAAATGATAATATATGAACAAATTCGTAGCATCCTTCAGGTAGTAACTTAACATATTACAAAGTTCTATTAAAACAGTTATTTAATCGCATTTACGTATTCAAAACGAGTTCAATAATTTATCAACAAATAACCGAAAATCAAGGTTAAGACAATTTAATGTCTTGGCTCTTAAGCGCGTAGCCACGAATTGTATATAATAAATAATGTATATGATCCCTGTGTCTAATGTATTCAAGGCAGACAATTCAGCACACCGTTTCCTAATATGTGATTTATTTGGTGACAAGTTTATTCCTATCGAACATAATTTTTGGCTTTTAATTGCATCGTTTATACTTTGTAGGAACCTCCTTCAATTTGATGTAGTTTACTCCACACGTGTACCTAACAACCAACGTTATTTAGATCAACGAGTTGATTTCATCTAAAAAATTGATGTTTTTTTTTCAAGTCCAAGTCGAAAATCTAGGTTTTGACTACTTTACAGCAAAACATCTGCTTACATACCAAGGGACGAAAGTGCATCTGTTATTCTCGAGGGTGACAATAAACAAGGAAATGTCGATCGTTTGTGAGCACTCTTCTCCGACACACCGTTTACGAGATCACTTCAGGTCACAACCTTGTGAACTCAAAAGGGCGCGCTCTGCCAATCTGCAACAGACAATAACACAAACAAACAAACAAGAGGGGTTAGTGAATAGCGCGGCACATAAAATATTGCGAAAGCAATTCTAACGTCTGACACTAGGCAATCGGATATTAAACCGTAAATAAACTCAATAAGAATCAACAATTTAATTCATGTTAACTAACCAAAAGCAACATTTTGACTCCACCACGTATTGCTCGTACAATAGGGTATAAAAGAATAAACGCGACGTTAAATTCAACAAATACATTTCAATACAACAGCAATGTAATCTAATTAATTCAAAACTGTAAATAAGGTAGTATGAGTAAAACAAGGAACGCAAAGCAACTAGAAATTGTACATATCGGCTTTGCAGTAACTTCAAAAACTAATTTCCACATGAAACGTAGTGAAGCTAGTACAATTGAATCGTCGAAGGCACACAAGTAATCGTAGGTAGTATATAGATCAAATTCGGTCTCGATAAGTATATTCTTCAGTACCGCAAGGAAAATCAGTTATGTCGGAGCAATTTACAAGCTCGATAATATTCAAATGTTTCGCAATCCTTGCGGCTAGGAACTATATTGTAATCTCCAGGTATAAACTTGGTAGTAGAATGAAGTAGATTCACCAGGTTAATGTAGGTAGAATGAAGTAGAATTTCCCAAGCCGGTAATATAGAAATTCATCTGTAGCGTGACGTTCGGAAATATCAATCCTAATAAGATGGCGGGTCTAGGTAAAAATGCGATGTAACTTGAGGCTGAGGGAAGATAAAGCCCTCGCACTGATTATTTGCACCTATTGCTCTTCATTGGAACATAGGCACAGACATCAGAAAGAAAGAGAAATCACTCCAAAGATTGACAGCTAAAACCAAAAGCCCTTATACCGGTAGACAAAACTCAGTAAAAAAGTAATGGCGTACCGAAGAAAAATAATTTGGGTGCAACTACTCGTATGACCTCTAACGGCGAAACAAAGAATTAGGTAAAATAACTCTACTACAAGATTAATTTACATTTAAACTAGTGGATTACAAAGGAAATGGCGAGATGGCGTAAGAATCTAAATATAAACGAGAGTAAGAAGCAAAAAGTTACTAAAATGGAATTTAAACCAGGAATTTCGGTAAGAAAATAAAATGTCCTAATGCAAAACATATTCCAGTATTATAACACTATTCTCCTAAAAGCAAAAGTGGTTCAAAATGTTACAAAAACTGCGCCAAAAATAGCACAAAGTTAAAACTCGAATGTTCGAGAGATATAGCTTCGTCTCATGCCCTATCGAGTTCTCGATGCGACGAAACCAAGCATGAGTGTCAACGAAGCTCTCGTTTTGTCTTGAAGTTTATTGATATCTATTTGTGCTGCATATTTCATTGAGAATAAGAGGAAGTATTGATATAGATCTGACCACTACATTGCTGCGTAACTCACCTGGATGCCCAGAATCTCCCATACAAAAAAAGAAAAATATGCAAATGTCACTTAGAATTTTAAAGCTACTGCTTATTCAAACAAATGTAACGATCACCCCGTTATTTGTCACTGAAAATTACTTCAAATTGTAAAAACAATCATTTCTTCATATATTTTTAATCTACTAAATGTCGACCGCTTGCCCAAACTAACGTGAAACCCAAAATTTACTGGATTTGTAAACACACGTATCAAATTTTGTTTAACAATTTCAATAACAATAACCCTTAACTTTCCAAAATTGGAGAGTTAATTAGTATTACACGTTAATTTTGAAACTCTAAAAATATAAATAACTCGAAAACCTTAAGAACGCAATATTTGTGTGTTATGGCAAAAAAATTGGCACGAATAAATGAGGACCAAATAATGTCAATTCAGAAATTGGCTATTCCGATCTTTCACAGACTCCCCTGCATCTACGTATAGGTACTCGTCATAGGGGCCGACGATCATTTTCCACAGTGCCCAGAAAGTTAAAAGAGCGAGGGTTGGATTCAATGTTTTAGCAGTATAATAATCACGGCCATGAATCTAACTTTAATGTTGTTGTGAATTGTCGGATTTCACGGTAACAAAAATATATCCACCAGAACACTCTGTATAATTAAACATTTCGATCACCCATAGACTGTATAAAAAAAGTAATAACTCTAACAATTTTACCGTCACTTTGAATGATTGTAATGCATATTACGTATCACAAAATTAAGATTTCTATTCCATAATACGTCAGATTAATTTTATAGATATTTCGTGAAGCTTATAATTGGATAGATTTGATTAAGGTCGTGTGCATAGTAATGGAATTGAGAATAATCTCAATTGACATTTTAAAATAGATTAAAATTAATACCGGCTCGTGCAAATATCTTAAGTTTACTATAGTAGGTTACTTCAATTACATTTTCGAATTGTTCCAAACATTTAATAGCGTTTGCGTAATCGAACGCAATTATGAGACGAAGGCACATCCTTTTTTTGACGTTCCGGAGCTCGAAGCTAAAAATTTATGGCGTATACAAGGCGTTTAATAAAATGATACCCAAAATATCTAACCATCCTCAACACGTGCCGCCCATATTTCTTATGCGGAGCGGGCTACAACGGGTGCGCTCTATAGAACGGTTGATCTTTACGATAAGCCACTTTAGACGAGAAAATGTGACATTATATGACGTACAATGTGTAAATCTTGCAGCTACTCTAATATGTGTTGTGACTTTTTTACCGAGATCCAGTTTATTCTCTCCGAAGAGATTTAGGAATTTACGAAACGTACCCGTGTGCAATTCAAAATGCGTTTTAGGCATATACCCGTTGCGTTGTACCGTATCGATTCACTAAAGTTCCATCGCCGCATTTCACATAGAAGGTACAGTTCGCTCGAACGATATCACAAGCAGTAACAATTATTTCCTAATGAGGTTAGTTTTAAAATAGGCTATAGTTAATTGTGTATAGCACTCTATTTCTAATATGGTGTCTTTCAAGGTTCTAATATGGAATCTCTACATAAATTTTCTTTACGCTTTGGTCTTATGTGGACGTACGAATGCTAGCGTTCTGGGCCCCATTCCCCTACAAAATTCAGGAACTCTATAAATGAGAAAAAACTCTACTCATCAGCCTCCTTTTGCGGTTTTTTAAACTTTTAATCGGTAATTCCAAAATTAAAATGCTTCCATTGAAAAATCAACCCAAAAAATTACGTTACTTCACCTAAATGCTACTAAACCGTTCCAAAGATACCTACAATTTATTTTATTTCATACGAAGGAACAAGGAAAGAAATTATTGAACGAGGCGCTAAATCAGAATCATTGTTTTTGTTTATTCGTGGTATCAAAAAAAGGGTAAACGAATTGTTATCAAATTTTCAATAACACGATAAAAAATTTCCCATTTCGTGCATTATGGAAATATCAGATTCTTTTGCATGCGCTACTTTCACATTTAGAGCTATTAAAGTAAAATTGAGATACGATCGGTCTAATACACAAACACGGTCAGTAAATGTGCATGGATCGCATATAACTTCTTTCTGTAAGTTGGTATTCCTTTATGCAGTACAAAATGTACCTATTACTAAGCATGTGTTGATACGATCTTCATTAGAAATAAACATAATATAAAAAGGTCAAAATTTAGCGCATAAGGTTGCATCTTATTATGAGCTAATTATCAACATTTTTATGCGAAAAAGTTTCCTCGTTAAATAGAAATTACTGGTAGAATTCGTTCTGCATACACTTCTTCGGAAAATGCTTTGATTTACTGCACTTTTGTCACGATTGACAATAAGTTCACAAGTGTGTTGCTTAGCACAGAGCGAATGTAAACGAATTTCCATCTGAAAACCAAGAAAATACGATCTCCATTAGTGAGTACCTAATTAGTCTCAATGTTATTGTTTCAATTTACTATATACGCCTGATTCAGGATCTCATTAGAAGATCGTTTAGCTTGTAGAAAAGCTAATGAGAAAACTAGATCGACAAGGAGATCCAACGAGTATGAATGATTGTGTGTCCCGTCGTATATTAAAGGCAGTAGGTCAGGTCAGGTTCAAGGTAACTTTTTATTGTTTTAGACTGCAGCAGGGGCGGGCGGTCTAGAGGGTCCCCCAGGGGGTCAAGGTGTCCGCCTTAAGCACAAACCACGTAAATTTGCCGCCTCGGGCAGCCTCAGTGATAGCTCCTCCAGTGTTAAACGACAGGTGAGTTGCCGCTACTTTGTGATGAGTGACTTTGCGTTTTAGTTGTGTGTTTTATATGGACGTATATATTGCTTCTGCTTCTTAGTTGTTATTAATTGACTTTCACTTACAAATGGAAAAGTATCAAATTTGACAGAAATAATGGTAAAGCGAAAGTGGGCGGTCATTATTAATCAATGTTATGAACTATTTCCGTAGTATACGTATTATGGCGTTCCTTTTTCTTCTATGGATTCTTAATGTCGTCCAGTTGCGCTACACCTAGATACTAAAATACAAATGAATTAAATAATAAACAAAAGCGAAAAGGGAGTCGGGCGTTTGTAGGGGATGTTACGTTATAATACGTAGGGATACGAGTACAACTCGCCGTGCGTAAAATGGCGGCGTTTTTCGGACTCGTCCTCATAAGTTATGGTACCAAAT
Source organism: Photinus pyralis (assembly GCF_008802855.1). Classification (NCBI taxonomy): domain Eukaryota; kingdom Metazoa; phylum Arthropoda; class Insecta; order Coleoptera; family Lampyridae; genus Photinus; species Photinus pyralis. Next base: position 5,775,081 of record NW_022170596.1, read on the forward strand.
ATTCCTCTGAATATCCCAAATTCTATCTATCTTAATCAGTATTTGCTAACCAGAGCAGACACAAACGTTAACGACATACAGGATACAGGGGAAAATCTGGTACTACAGGTGTGATATGGCAGATCGACCCGAGTAAGCGTAATTTTGGTACCACAGATTAGTATACGCTATGACTTTGGCTTATCACAAATGGAAAATTGATTTTGCTAATTACTTTAGACGTCAATATTGGGACCTTACATAGTAAAACTGCCCAACCTGAACAGCTAGCCAAAGTGATATATACAGCTGCACTTTGTAGCGCATTTTTGAAAAAAAATACGCTATTATATTTGTTATGGCTGGCTGGCCGGCTGTCCGGGTGAGATCTCAGCAACTACAATAGCTAGAGACTTCAAATTTTCATTAAACGCTTTCTGCTATAGTATAGATTTTGAGTTAGATTACTTGTAAGATCGATAATTTAAGAAAATAATTTCGATATGGTTTTCGGAGGTGCTATAATTTTACCGTTAGATAGCGCTACCAGTATAAAAACTTAAATATTTACTTTTTTATTTGTTTTACAAAATGAAGACGTACCCTCAATTGAAATTAAATAACATTAATTATTTAACGCAGCCAAAATTACTCGTGAGATCGATAATACTGATCTGTATTACCAAAAATGCGCTTTAAACATGCATATTATGATTTACAACTTGTTCAAAATAAACAGTGCATTATTATAAAAGGTATTGGCTGCTTTTGTTATAAAATGTTATAAAACTCCCATGGAGGTAAGACTTTGCCAGCGAGCATGAATGCAGATTTGGATCAACTCAACGTCAAAATGTAAGTGTTTAACTGACATGACGTAAATGTAATGATTTTACAGTGAATTTTTGTTAACCGATTTCGGTGTAGATTACGAGGGTTTCAATTAAATGAAATAAAAAAAGTCCATACAGATGGAATATTTAATTACTTCTCGCGACCAAAATTTCATTAATTAATCACGGGATTAGTTGATGAAATTTTAGTCGCGGTAAATAATTAAATATTGGGGACAATTGATTTATAACAGTTAAATATTATTTATCACTCCTTGTGTTAAAATTTATATGTAATTTCTGTACGAGAGCAAATTTGACTATTTATCACTTCGGCATCGATGTTACGTATACGTCTTTTTTTTACCTTTAAATAAATTTAATTATTTGCTAACAATTTGCTAGCGCTTATTAGTCCAGTAAAATAGGGACAGGACTTCGACCTGGGGCATTGTTTAAACAGCTTTCTTTACACAATGCCTGGGGAAAGCTGGAAATCGTTTTAAAACTTTAAGGTAGTCTTGAAAACGAGTAATTTTAGTTTGTGTCCCATAGGGGTTGAGCATAACTTGGTATCCCTAAAACTTTGAAATTTTCGGATATTCGGAAGAGAATGACAACGAGTGCCAATTTACCATCTTACAGATTCTGGAAGACTTCAAAGAGCTACGGCCACCCTTAAAGTCAGACTGGAGAAACAGTATGGAGATGGGATCATTTTTACGTCTGTTAAAGGAAAGAGCTCAGTGTCCTGCTTTCGAAGCAAATGAGAAAAGATCTTGAGTGTCAGTTGGTACAACAACTTGAAAAAGTAACAAAACAGAAGAGCATCTTTGCATTGTTAAATCAGCTGCAGAGATCATGCTAAAACTGTTGAATTTGGCATCTAAGTATGCTTAAAATTGGTCTTAATTTAAAACTTTGGCGTTCTTTGAATTCGCCATTAAATTCTCTACAACTTTGATTACAAGAATGTATTGATACGATCAGCACTATCGGATGGTACAGACGACAGAAAGTCATCAAATGGTACAGTTTAGCGAATAATGGCCGTCCTTCAGTCGTCGAATTGGTCCTGTTTTAAAGTCAATCGACACACAATTGAATGCTCTTTAATTGGTCTCGGTTTTCGATAGGATGCGTTGTTTAGGAGTTATTAGCGAAAAACTGAAGAAAGTCCGAAAATTTTAAATTTTTTGGGGCACCAGTTATGCTCAACTCCTGGAAGAGTATAAACTCATATTACTCGTTTTCAAGACTATCTTAAGGTTTTAGAATGATTTACAGCTTTCCCCAGGTCCCTTTGAGCCCCCCCCCCCCTCCTTCAGGTTTAATTTTACAAGACTATAGACGTAGTTTTTCTAAGTTTAAGTTCAAACGCGCATTCTGAAGAATCCTTCTCTCCCACCCAATTTTTAATTATGTACTCGTCGAAACTGCTTGCACACTCGTTCCATATTGGAAAGCTACTCATTCTCTCGCATTAAGCTCTTATAAAATTTTCCACACCCGAAATTTTGTAAACATTTTCTTCTTGCATAATGAGACAAATAGGGGTGGCGTAAGTAATCTGTATGTATGCTGTAAAATTAAAAATCTCCCACCTCGAAGTTGTGCATATTTGAGCCATTTTTCCTTTATGATACAAATGTTGTGCTTCTTGTGGTGTACGAATTACTCAACCCATTTCCACGAGAGATTTTCTGACATCGTCAACGAACAACTGAAAGATAGTAGTGGTAGTAGTAGAAAGTACAAATACGACTTCACTAATTATAAGTGAACGTTTACTAAATCTGATTGGCCTAAACGGTCTCTTTCACAATTGTTGCGTTCTGTTTTACGAATCTCTAAACTACAATAACAATCCAAGTCACTCTTACTACTTACTTGCTTAACCAGGAAAATATCGTCCACTATTTCCCAGTAACGCCAGATTTATCCCAACAAATATTTTTGAAGTGAGCCACATGCTTCTTAAAACGAAGTTTCAATGACTTTTTCGTTCCTGGAGAATGGGAAGAATTTAAAAAGGGAGTACGCTCCAACTGAAGAAATCGCAGCAGACGCTTTTACCAAAGGACTCCCCCGATCAATGCATTAGCACAGTCTGGTAGTGAAATTATCCAAGGTTCACATCTCGAGGGGACGTGTTGGGGAGAGAACGCGAGATGATGGTGGATGTGGATTGAGGTTCTGTGGTCTGAAGTTTATGTTTTGTCTGATTTGAGAGTTGCATGTAGCACGTGTAGTAAATAAACAATTTATTTGTGTTTTCTTTAAATCTTTGTTTTGTTACTATCTGAAGATTACTTCAGCATCAATAGCATACTTCAAAAAAGTATAGATACCATTTGTAGTATATACAGTGATATTTATTATGAAGCGTGTACGTGTATAATTTTTCCCTATGCCTACTTTTAAATCACAAAATCTCTTCTGAAGGGCGCATAATTTTATACAACCAAAATAACTCCTTAAAGCAAATAAACATCTGGCTGTCATATTAATTACATAATTTGGATACTGTTGTTCTAGCTTCCGTATTTTTATGGTCGTCCGTGTGCGACGTATTCAACTGAAGAAACAGTTGATATTGTCAATTAGTATAATGCAGGTAACAATTTTATTTTTTGTGAAGCCAAAGCAACAATATTCAAATTAATTAATATGACAGGCAGATACTTATTTCTTTTAAATAGTTATTATGGATACATAAAATTAGGCGCTATTCAGAAGATATTTGTTCATTGAAAAGTAGACATATGGAAACACAATACACGCAAATCCCTATGTCTACTTCTTAATAAATATCACTGTATAATAGAAAAATGCTGTTCAAAGCTGGGTTGTAATGGGGACTTAACTTCTTTCTTTGAACTGTAAAGACGTATTTATACTATTTTTTCCAATACCACATCTAAGGTGGATTAAATTAGCATCCTTAAATCGGCACCCTAATTTGTTACATCGCTAAACTATTGTGTTCATTTGTGCGCCAGTCCACAAATTTTGTTCACCTCTCGTTTAAATTTTCCATTGGGGGTCGAACTGGAACACCACCTATCATCTCGTATCCACATGACCCTAATGCCATAGTTTTGTACTCGTTTTGTACTGATTTGTGTCAAATACTCAGGTTTTATGTGGACCAAAACTCAGGTGTTGTGCGTCTTTACTTTCGGAGTAATTAAAAATATCTAAACGGGGTGCCAACTTAACGTAGCATCCATTACAATCGGAGCGACTTGAAACCTATGTAATAGCTTTGTGCACCTTTCGTTTTAGAGAAATTTAAAATTTCTACAAAGGGGAAAAGCTTAACGCAGCACCTCTCATAATCGGAATGACTTGAAACCTAAGCTATAGTTTTGTGTCATCACTCATCAAATCATAAATGATCTTATAGTTGTGTCTTAATTAATACGATTTATTACATTTTCTGCTATTAATAATATGGGCTCGATTTTATGCTTCATGTCGAAGTGGCACAATCTATCGCAAAAACGCTGAACTTCTCACCACAACTGGAATTGTTGAAATTATTCCGCCGGATTGGCGCAAAAATCAGTACAAAATAGGCACACAACCATGACATTGGTTTCAAGTCGATCGGATTGTAAGGGGTGCTACGTTAAGTTATCTCCATTTGTACAAATATTACATTTCCCCAAACTGAAAGGCGCACAAAACCGTGGTATTGGCGCACAAATCAGTGCAAAATAAGCACAAAACTATGGTAGGTATTATATTAGTGTCATGTGAATACGAGAATGATGGTGCTCCAGCCCTAAACTGGACCCCCAATGGGAAGTTTTGATTTTGTTTTGTTTTGGGGATTGGCGCACAAATGAGCACAATATTTTAGCGATGTAAAAAATTGGGGTGGTAATTTTTAGGTGTTAACTTAACCCAGCCCCACATTTGAGATCATCAACAATGAATACTTCAACGCCTGCCGTTTGGCAGTAATTGCTTTGAACTTTTCCAAAAGCTCGTTTTGTTTCGACTTGAAATCTTGAAGATAATTCGGTACATTTACAAAAAAAAATGCAACGTTATTAATTTCCAGCTGTTACTAATTATATTTATATTTATTACTTCTTATGCGCTCGGTATATGTGGAGACGCACGCTACGCGTGTTCATGTTTAATTTTTTGTTTAAACTTAATGGAAAAGCAGTTGTAGGAGTCCTTAGGGCATATAATTTTAAAAATTAGTCGTAATCACGGCATTATCATCAATGCTAAGTATCATATGTTCACACAGCGCACTCTTTGTGTTTACCTACCACTTTTTTAATTGAGGATTAAAATTCAATAAGTCTACGTTTTGAAGATAAAAAGGAAGCGGAGATATACTATAAAAGGCTTGGTAACACTACTACAGCCTAATAAATTACAGTTTCTCATGAAATTTTCTCCTCTAGAGGTCATTTTCAAATCTTAATTGACAATTACAAAAAAATACAGAACAACTTTCACAATTGATAGTTCACGTAATTACGACTAATTATTATTCATCTGATAGTAATATGTTAATAGTTAAACAAAGATTAAGATTATGGTAAGGAGTTGGACAGATTTGTGGGAGAGTATTTTGACAATACTGATAATAGCCGGTTGCGTGTTATCTCTATTCTCTTGATTATAAATTATAAGCACATAAATGGCGTAGAAGTCGTAAATTTGCTTGGTTCTTTCCATTAAAATTCGTTTCGTATTAACTATTATATGTGAAAGTTCCATATGAAATTAGCAGTATGTCCGTTGTAAAACCTAAGTAAGATTAGATAATGGATAGGCAATTAAAAAATGTTCCCTGTATAAGGCGATTAATTGCTGCAGGAAGGTATTCACTTGAATGAAAATAACCTTTGTAAATAAAAAACCTTTGTTGAGTGGATAGAAATCATTTGCATGAAGAACTCTTTACGTACAATCAACTGAACATAGTGCATAGCGCGCACTGCACATAGTCCATAACCGGACGTAGTAAAATCCTCCTTGCACATGACCAAAAAGTATTACCGAATCAGTTCACCACAAGCTTGTCGTAATCTGCAAATGGGTACCTATGGAATTGCTTAAGTGGAACATCGCCATTCAATGTGAAGAATGTGGAATTATGACAATAAGTAGAAAGCGAGACCCCACAGTTAAAGGTACTAACTTGTCCAACGTAAATTGTATATTGAAGATCTAGGTGTAAGATAGGGACGATAAATAACTTCCATTCAAATCGTACGTCAATCACATAATTTCGGAAGCAAATTGAAACATACACTTTCAATAGTATCAAACCCATAGAAATGCTACTATATCCTTAGTAAAGCGTAAGTTGAAATATGCTTCACTTCAAAATTAATGTTCAGTACCTGAAAAGAACATTGATGTTAATAGGAATTCCAAACACCTAAGTAGTTTTGTGGAAAAAAGGAACGTTCAAACTTATAATAGGTATGTGTGGGCATATTAGGTGCAACACAACACCATTAGATCCTCAGTCGCCACCGTCCTGTATGCAGTGCAGCTGATCTTAATCACAGTTTGCCTCTGTACCATGGTTGACCAACTTGTTAACTATTCTTCATTTAAGCACCTCTTCCCACACTTCCTCCGCGTAGAGGACCATCACTCTACTGCTAGTAGTCTTCTCTTGCTCTTGCCGTTATCTTCCTCACATACGGGATGAAGGTTCAACTGATGTCCAATTCAACTCCCAGTATATGGATATTTCACTCTGCCCTTATTTGATGACCCATTACCATGCTTTCCTTAAGCTTCAACCCTCTCATTCCAGTCATTAGTGAGTTACTCATCTTCCTCAAAATCTTTATTTCCTGTTTCAATTTTTCCCATACTTCCTCAACATTTCTCTGTCCTCCTCACTCATATTGGACTCTCCATATCGTTTCTATGCAGATTCCTCGTTGCTCCCCTATTTCCAGAGTTCACCAGTAGCTATTCGGTTCATCTTTCATTACTAATTCGCGGCATTGTCTTCTAGCAACACCATCCCATAAACCTCGTAATATTAGCTTGGTCTGTGATTTTCTCTATCGGAACGCTTGCCATCAATTCTCTTAGCAGCCCCTTGCAGAGTTAAACCTTACTTTTGCTTCGCAATTATTGATGGAAATAACACTTACAATCACCACCACAATTTCAATTCTGTGATTGATGTCCTACTTCTTTCAAAAGTCGCCTTCGCAACCACACAGTTCATACGACCACACCCGCAATCCCTTTCCCTGTTGCTTTTACTCGTCCTCCACGTTGGTGAAGCTACGTTGAAATCCGCACATATAACACACCTTACTTCTTACTTGCCTGTGTACATACAGTGAATTTTTTTTAAATGCGAACATAGGAGTTTGTATGCAATGTAATTTCCCTATGTCTGATTTAAAAAAAAACACATCAATCTATTGAGTAGTTCAAATGAGTAGTAGACACAATTGACAGCTGTCACATTTTTAAAAATACCGCCGTCCAGGTCCAATTTAATTACGAAATCGGTTAGGTTATTGCTTAGAATGTCAAGGAGGACACTTCGAACATTTATTGTAATTGTTTTCGGTATTTATTTTCTTATTTTCTTCATTTATGTATTGAATAGATCAAATTAGTAGAATGACCTACAAATAATTGAAGGTTGGTTCACAATGAGTTGTGGTGTCAGTGCGTGGCCTGTGAGTTCAAGTTATCGTAAGTTTAAGAAAAATGTATCCTAAAGTTGCTATGGCCTCACATGGCTTATTTAAAAAAATCTGACCGGGTGCTCTTCATCATAAAGACTATGAGTGGCTGTTCATAGTCACACAAGTTGCGCGTTTTGGGAATGTGAACTGCGTACACCTCATAGATTGATGTGTTTTTTTTTTAAATCGAACATAGGGAAATTACATTGCATGCAAACTCCTATGTTCGCATTTAAAAAAAACTCACTGTATATCGATCAATATATCCTCGCATTTTCCCTCGCTAATGTTAGGTGAGGCAGTTGCGTAAACGTCAGGTGGACGTTATTTAATCTGAAATAATTCCGAAAATAATAGCGGGCAATATGGGCCGTATGCGCAAATGTAATTTGATTTAAATCTGTAGGATTTCATTACAAAAATCTGAGTGCTATCTGATCGTATGCGATAAGGCCGTTGTTATCGCGAAATTTAATTGATTTCAAGTTACATTTTGAAATTAGCGGAAGTAGTAGTTAAAATTTAAACAGAAATGAAATTAAACAGAAAAACAGAGATTGTTAGCCTAAGGCTCGTGTATGTTTCTGTACGTTAATGTTATCAAGTAATTGGCATTTCTGGTTACTTGAAAACGGACATTCAGAATAATTGGTGCAGATTTGCACTATTTCGCCATCCGTCGTTTGTGCACAATCTGGAGCCAGATGGCCCTTTATCCACATTTGCACATTTGTTGTACGTCTCTTTCCAAAGTAGTACCATGACGAGGTTTGTAATTACAGCTAATCGACTCGAGTTCGACCTATGCCACATGCCCGACCACTATCGCACAATACACAGCTTGTAGGGTTTCTGCACTGTGTCACTTTATGCTCTTGACTACTACAATTTAAACACATTGCACTCCGGTCCACCTCTCTACAACTGTACCTATCTGGAAAATATTCGCCGTGGTATTTGTAAAAGTTCATCTCATGTTTTTCTCTGGTCGTAGGTAAGAAGTTCTCATATCGCTGCGCACGCTAATTAAATTTCAAGATGGGGACGTGTTATCTCCGTAATCAGCACAGGTGCAGTTTGATTTTTCGAAGACGCGCATTACTTTGTTAAGGCAGGAGGAACGGAAGTGAGTAAACGGAAAAGGTTTTAATAAATAAGCGAACTGGACGTTAAACGACGTAGTTGTTGGTCAAGCGTTTGTTTGGTGATGGCTGTTGTTTGGTGGAAGACGTAATCGAATACTTTTAACGTTCAAAAGTAGCCGCATTTGTTTGCAAAACAGCCAATTTTGTCGTTATCCAGACTTTTTGAAGAAACAGTCAGTCTTGTTTAAGTGAAGTTTCGAAGCAATATCACTTGGTGTTTTGCGTTTGAACGTCATTTATTGTAAATTTCAGTTACGACCAGAGATTTTGATTAACACGTTAAGGTATATCAGATTTCTTTATTCGATCACTTGCTGCGTGGTGTGTGTTATCAGGCCCTGAGTGTCATTCTTTTTTTCAGCTTATTTGGTTGATGCTGAATAAATTTGTATATCTCTAAATGGGTAGTTCCAGTCACGCCCAAATTCCAACCTAGATAAGAGCGTTCACGCAAAAATTTTCTATTTCGTACCTCAGATGGTCAGTAATTTGTTAATTAAATCTGGCTGCGTCAATATCGAGAGTTTCGACCTGGCGGAAGCTGGACGTGGCTTAGAAAAATTATAATAATTTCTTGTAAAGCTTTTGTTCGTACCTGTAATTAATTGAGCTGGACAGGTGTTTTGTGGGTGAGTTGGTGATCGTTTGCCTGTGCACATAGCAATATTTTGAATGATGTGTTTAGATGTGGCGACGCTTGCAACCGGTCTCTCTTTCAAGCTCTTCAGTCACAGGAAATGACTTCAGCAGGTGGCTGTGTAGTGAAGATATCAATTCTTTTCTTCGGAGTGTCCCTAATCCTTGTTTTAGAATGGAGAATTTAGAGTAATCTATTATCACACAATAAATCCAAATAATCCTTAATATGTGTATGTGTAATATTGATATAACTCAAATACACGGAAGAATCCGTAAAATCATAATCTGAAGAAGATGTTACGTGCATATTTTCTACTACGAGTATACCAAGTCCGGCCCTTTGGTTTTTTGATTTACGTTCCGTTATCATCGGCTTATAAAGAAAGCCTATGAGGGAATAACCCCAACAGTTGCGGTGGTCAATGGTAAGCAAGTGACTTTGGCCTTACTTTGTTATTTACTAATTCAAACATCACCGAAAACGTCGTCTTGTTTGTCAATCCAGGAACGCACCCCAACACCATTATCGTTGTTTCTTGATATTTCCGTTTTACCCAACCCAACCACAATGAGTTTGCACGCCAACGAAGAATCTGAACCTGAAGAATTTAGAAAAAAAGAGACAGCGGGCGAATTTAAAAAATCAAAAAGATTAAAAGAACCTAAGAAGGGAATAATTTGGGCTCGATTAAACACACTAACCATTTACAAATGAAAGAAATTTATTTGACATAAATCAATAAAATAAGTTGAAAGAAAATAGGCGTTTAGGATCAGAAAAGCAAATATCACGCAACAAGCGATTGATTAAACAAATAAAATTTAAATAAAGTTTAAATTACTTACCTTAAGTTAAATAATCCCTATTATCCAGCCATAATTGCGCTTTCCAACAAACAGATACACTACAAAAACCAAGCTGATGATGCTTCGGAACTTCACTTGTTTGACTTCACAGAACACTCGATTGTGACGACACCGACTTCGCTGTAATTACAATTATACTATTGACTCTTTGATGGTGGAAAAACTTCCTTTAACTGACAATTTGAAGACCTTAAAGAAACGCTTCTCTTCAGCGATAAACGCTCGATAACCACACCACTCCGACTTCTTCATAAACAGGAAGTACGCCTCCACTTAACTCGATTAACGTTCACTTTTATGACGACGTAAAGAAAATGCTTTAAACACTATTCAGCTTTCTTCTATACAACTTTACAATTGAACAAGATGTACTGTCGTTTTAAATACACTCTAATACGGCAATACGCCAAACACCCAAACAAACCGTTACGTTTCAAACGTCCACCTCCAAAAAAGTCCCAACTGACGTGCACCACCTAAAGAGCTTGACTGAAAGAGCCTCGATTAACGCCTTCCTTCTAAGAATTTCCGTTTCCGTTCCACTTTCAACTGCGTTTTAGAATAAATGAAACACCCGTGCTCACTACGTCGAAAAAACATCTGCTATGACACGTGCTTATCTAAGAACTAATTAGCTTTCACAGCGATAAGGTCGCTTATCGCAAACGACCGGAGATAAACGTGTAAAAAAAAAAGATTCGTAATAAAATCCTAATCAATACAGTATGTACTTTTTTCGCGGTTCATATAAAAGTGTGAAGTTGATGATGGTTTCTCAAAGACGAAGCGTCGCAGTGAAAATCTGTGGAAACCATTTTTTTAGAACAACAAAAGGGCGTGATTGCAAACAGGGTCAGAAAAAATGAAAACGAATATGGTTAATTTCGTTTTTTTCGAATATTTTCGGAACCGCTCGGAATTTTCGAATTTTTAAAACACAATTTTACTAAAATAGGCAACGTTTTTCTAATTTAATCGACTGTCTATCTTTCATGGTTTCCTATTTCCCTATACTGTTTATTCTTATCTTGGACCCACTGTATACAATGTCCACTTATCGCCTTTTGTATAATGTGAATTTATATTTTTTTAAATTTGTGTTTGTCGATCATAACGCACTTTTGTTTTTCTGTGCCCACCTGTTAGATAGCAACTTTGTTTTGGACTAATATCAAATAAAAAACATTGAGTTTTATTCAATTAGTATAAATAAAAGTGGTTTCATTTTAAAATTCGGCTCTAAATTAGCAAACATCTAAACCTATCGCACACACATAACGAGATCCTTCTTGTAGGCCCTGTAAGTTGATGACGAAAATAATGGCAAAACTACCAAGTAAAATAAATAAACTGCTACAAATTACAATAAAGTATTGAGTTCTTAAACAAGTTATGCGGATATTTTACGTTACATAAAATTCGCAGGTTATTTCCGCTAAAATATGGTAATGACTGCGGAGAATTTGGTTCCTTGAAAAGTATTTTAAAATTGCCCATGATTTACGAAAAGTCGAGCATTAATGAGAGGATGGTACGGATTGTTAGTTAAACAATTTGGAATAATTTCGTGCATTAAACTGTTTAGTGTGCATTATTTTATATTCTACCTGTTCCAAAAAATTCTATATGCATGACGATTTAGCGTGACTAAATAAAATTATTTATCGAATTTTTGTATCTTTATGTTGGCATAAACTTCACAGCGAGTTAGCGGCATGCATGATTGGGGGTGAGGAGTTGGGGTAAGTAAGTGCGGCATAATCATGCCTTCGCCTGACTTTAACCCGCCTAATCATTTTTAACGTAAACCTCTATCTTGCAGAGTAAGTCACGAATATATAATAATTATTTGAAACTTACAGCTATCAAATGCAAATATTCAGTGTCGCCGAAATTTCCATTGGATAATTAAATTTTTGGGCGTTCGAGTTCTTGTTGATGATATAGTCCTCTGGAAGAAGGTGAAAGCGCAAGGTTATCAAGCTTTGAAAAATGCTTACAATGCGTGCTTAATAATGCAAACACGTAATAATGATGCAGCATTAAAACGACACGATTCGATTCGATCAATCATATGCCCCAATTTTGTACTAATACTTTACCTACCAAAATCCTTTACGCATAAAATCGATACGGACTATTTGCATCCATTAAGAAGGCATCATTTCAATTAAAATTACTAACGCGTTCCCCTCGGTTGCTTACAGAAGCAACCAAATAATTAATAATCAACAATTAATCATGCCAGTTTTTCACTCGTAAATAAGAGGAACACTAAAGTAGAAGACGACCGTGTGAAGAGGAGGCGTTCCCTAAGTATAGATTTACCACCTAATTTCAATGAAAATTTAATTTGAATTGTATCTGATACCAAAGTTAGGCAATGAAATTTAATTTTAAAAAAACATAAATAAGATTTAGTAACGTACGAGGGCGTTTTTTCTAAACTTATTCACGAAATGATCTCACACAAACTTCGTAAGTGGCAAAGAACTGGTAGTATTGCAAGAACTGTCATTTAGGTATGTATGTACGACTGTACAAGACACTAAAAAACGCAAGTATCTAAAACCTAGTTGCGCAGTATGCGAAGTGTTTCAAGAATCTTAGAAACATGGCCAAAAATAGATAAAAGTATGTAGAATTTGAAACTAAATTAGGTTTTTGAAAATTTGCTTTCGTTTTGTTTTTATTCCTAAACGGTCCTTACTTAAAGAAATAGAATAGAGTATTATTGTGGCGAAGATTCCAGAAATCTCGATAGACATCGAGGTCCCATGAAAGATTAGTCATCGGCGATAAAGAACACAGGCGGATGTGACTTAATCTTTCCGAGAAATATGACGTGTTTGTTCGAGAACATTCTGAAGCGTCCTTGAGCACTCGAGAACATTCTATAAAGAATTCCTTCAACCGCTTCAACCTTGTTTGAATTTACTGGTCTTACGCTCACAGAAGAATCTAATTTACCATCGTTAAAGTTTTAGCGTCGAGTTGCTTTCTCCCTATCGCCCGAACGCTCGTTCGATGGCTGCATGTTAATCGTTTTAAAAGAGAACGGATGGGCCGATTACAATGAAATCTTTTAGGTGGATTCTTTATCAAATTTGTGGATCGGATCCGCCCCTGTCCACAAAACACCTGTACAGCTAGCTCCTAAATAAGTCACGCACAAAAGAGTTAACATGAAGGTCTTAAAATCCAAGATGGAAATTTGGGCTCAAACAGATACAAAAATGTTCATTTTACATACAACACAATATATTTATTTATTCGATAATTGCTCTTCAATAACCTTATAATTACGAAAACTGACTGTCTTTAGTACATCCGAAAACCGAGAACCCGGAAGCACGTCTCCAACAAATGAGCCCTACTCTACCCAACGGCCAACACGGCCCAAAGGCGAACGGCGTCCCGTTAAAACACCTCCCCTTCTATTTAACACATTTCCGCCTCTTGTTTCATCTTAGATTCCACTTCCTAAGTATTTACTTAAAATAAACAAAATTCTATTATCTAAACGCGCACATCTGTTTACAAAATTAATTAACTTTTACCGCTAAGTGCAACTCTTATCTACGACGAGAGAATAACATGAGATAAACTTTTCAAATATTGCGCATTCGAGACGTTCCTAAACCTGTAACACATAATTTATTTTCAATTAAATAAACAAATTACAACGCGGGTATAAACGTCGTCTAAACTACGTTAATTAACACAACAATATTTTAATTGCAGATGTTTGCAATGGGGAAGTGCAGCGTAAGCCTTGCGTGCAAAATACGTATAGATTTGTCACGGGTTTGATCCATTCATACTAATTCCGCTTATTTAGCGTATTATAAATACGAAACACTGCTAATGTCTGTGGAAAGTCGGTCCTTCCAGCGGAATTTGAGCTCTCAACACTGAGACCACATAGAAATTGACGCTTTTTGCTTGTTCGAAATGCCCGTGGCCGTGCGTCAATCAACTTTATTTAGGGCCAGGTCGTTGTTAAAATTGGTTAAAAATGGGTTAAAATGTGTAATTACGGTGGTAATGGTCTTTAAATGAAACAGTCTAAAAGTTTAATTCGCAACTTTTTCGCGTTTAATGTAAACGTACTTTGCTACTGCTATGTACTAAATTTCTCCGCAGGTAATGTTTACAGACATAACTTCGCTGGTTCGACCTAAAGTAGAATAACATACAATTGATACAATGAAATATACCGTGCGTTAAATTCCCGGTGGACGATATACGTATAAGTTCGCTCGCGGCTCCTCGTGAAATGTTCTAACACACCCCAAAGACCCCTTGACAAGTGCTTTACCCCACTTTTCTCATAGCTTCGCGCTAATTTTCTCTCTCTGTTAAGCGCAAGTAACACAAAAAAAAAATCATCCTACGGCAATTGACATGTGTGTACTTACCTTTTTAAACCGCTCGACGCGAATACGATCGTGGTTTAACGCGCAGTGCACCTCGGATTAACGACATACACGTAATTCAACTCCGCGTGGGTCCAATTTCTACAATCTCAGTAAAGAACATAGAAGTTTGATAACTACGGAAGTGACCCTTGCAAAATCCTAGTTAATGTCGAGCTGTCCCATGACTCACGGTGCTTTAAGCTTTCATGCGGATTTTAAAAGTTAGGACCGTATTCAGGAACCACATACAACATCGAAAAAATTTAGGAAATCCCGCCACATAATGAGAGCACCCTTTACATCTAGCATGACCCAATTTAAAAACTGTGCACACCCAAAAAAAAACTCCAGATCCTAAGTCGGAACAAACCCTCTGCTTGACTATCAAACTAATACAAATACCCACGCCCACTCTAATGTTGCTCTCATTGCCAAGATGCGTTTGAAGAACCTACAGAGGGAACCTAAAACTCATAACAACGTCATATTCAATCGTCTATTCTGCACCACGTATGCTTTAGGTCCATTACATGTACGAATGTTGATGGACCTAAAATGAACATCCGTAAGACGTTCTTCCTGAAACATTCGGGGGATACTTTAAACATACGTTCCATGGATGTCCTTTATTTTTCTATAAATCGGACATGTACGTAAAATTTTGTATTGGTTTCAAGATTAATAAATGAATTGCTAACCAGAATTTTTAATCTTCGCGTGGCCCAGTACGCGCAGTATATTAAATGGACATAGCCGAAACGTTCATTAAAGGACTTCCATGCAATGTTAAATATGGACATATTTTGAATATAAAGGTCCATGTTCAAGGAACTTTCTAATGTTATACCAGGTATTATACCGAGTTTTTTTGAAAATTTTGGAAGGAATAAGCTCATCTGCATCTGCATGAAATATTTTTAGAATAGCTATCAGTTATAATTGTTAACATATCTGAATGCTTCAAATTTTCAAAAGAGGAGTTTTTTCTTGTCTTGTGGCTGTGGATTAATAAACAGAAAATTTTGTTTTTGAAATAAAAAAAAAACACTAATTAGCTATTTATTTGAATCTAAAATAATTAGTTACAATATCTAATTGGAGTGGACATTTTTGGGGTGAATTCTATTATTTTTACTTAATAAGGTTTTTAAGAAGGTGGTCAAAGTATAAATGTACTAGGTAATAAAAGGTGGAATTGATAAGCAAATAGGAAATATTTGGACTTAGGGTGTTACGTTATAAGAATGACAAATTAGGAATATGAAGAAAAATCGGTTTTTGGTGTTTCTTTTTATGGAGTTATTTGATAATCTCTGGGGCTTGGTGAAGACGGTGGTAGTGATTCATCAGGGCGGAACGAGTGAACATGATAACCGTAATGGGTTACTAATTGCAATGCTAAATATGGGATTTGTTCAATGTAAAGAATGCCATCCCATCTCATTTTATTTGTAGGTATAGAAATATTTATCTACAAATAATCACTTTGCAATAACAATATGGATCGTAAATGATCATCGTAATTGGAATAAGAAAAATATCAAAGCACTCCACATGCAATTAGCGATAGCAATTGACAAAGAAATGCATTAAAGTGATTATAATTCATATACAAATTACAATATTAGTCTTACAAAGACTCTTTTCAAGAATCGTCAATTACGATAGCGGCAGAATGGTTTCATTTGTGCATTTTTCTGTTTATTTTATGCAAATACCTGCCGTTTTCCGATCTTCAAAACCCATCAACCTAATCTGACAGACCTTTGTATACTAATTTTATTCTCTTCGGCCATTCGGGCAAGAGTTATTTCCTACAAACATTAGAATAATCTGCAGGTAATGACTTCGACAATAATAGTTTTGTAGTACTCATTGAATATGTTTACTTTACTTAACTACCCTGTTCCAAAACCAGTTGTATCGGCCGGCCACCTCGAAAATTGACAATAATGGAATTGCTCACATTTATCTCTGACTAGTAAATTATTAAGTAGGAATTTTCTGTTACGTTTCAAGTAGATGAACCTAAGATTATAATTTAATTATTTTTTTAATTCGAAAGATTCCTCTTTAATTGGAAGTTGGAACCAAAGAGTTAATGTAGGGGGAACGTACTTATATGTAAATCTATGTACCTAATAATTATTAAGCTGAAGCTGTTGGTGAACTCAACTATCTAAATTTGCTTACAAGAGTTATAATACATGTATCATAAATTACCTACTACATTGTTTTCTATGAATTTTTCTGCACGCCTTCCTCGTATATGCTCACATGTAATGGCCATAAAAAGGTGTGGCAATAAAAGTGATGTACATCCGTTTTTGTGATTTTAATAAGTGGGTACCGATTTTATAACGTAGATTTTTTAATTGCCGGACCTGACCTTTATCTAAATTGGTAAATTCTAAGCAATTCATATTTCTACTTAAATGGAATAGACCTACTACTTTATTTTATTGCCTTTCCTATGCTAGTTTTATAGGCATTTTAATGAACTCTTTCTTTTGCTTCATTATGAATTAGACACAGGTGTATATGCCATAATTCATGAACGACTTCTTGAATTTTGTTGCTATCTATCAATTAGAACCGGTTGTGAACATCGCAAGTAGAATTACCCACGTTGTTCTAAACCCGATAACATTTTCATAAATTATTCCTTCGCAAATATCATCGCACATTTGGGACAAGCGCAAATGGTACCTGCACCATATAGCCTGCTAAATATTTAGCCTTGAATTTAATTTTAAATTATCCTCGTATGAAATTTTAGTCAGTTTACGACCAACAAAACGTAATTTGATCTCGTGATAAATAAAATAAAACGTTCCGAATACCCAATCTAATTGTGAGTTTAAAAAATGGCCAAAGATGTTTTGCTCGTTATGATGCCACATTAAAATTTACATTATGGCTCGTCTCAGTTCCAAAGAGTGTTATTAATCGATTAATTGCTTAAAAATCTGCATTAATTAAATCCAAGGTATGCTTAGTTAGAAGGGTCTCAAAGGCACGGTTTGAGGGATAGGTATAGGATTTAAGAGATTATGAAGGCTCGCTAATCCTAACAGGTGAGCCTAGTGCGGATAATATAATATAATAATATATAAAAAATTTTAATGTTCTTGTCTCCGCAATTTTCTCAGCATACTATGTACAATTGTATAATTTAACGCTCGGCCTGAAGATGATTGTATCGTCGAAATCGATAGCCGTTAGAAAAATAAACAGTTTTTGAGTCTCAATTAATTTACAATGTACCTTATTTATATGGCGTCTAAATCTACTCTTCGAGCGGTTCAACTTTAGACCCTTGAATCACTCTGTAGTTTGGGATTCGTGGAAATGAGTAATTCGTCGGTTGAAGTTGCATTCTATTTAGGTTTTCGGCGAGTATTTCATAATGCCTTTGCTTACCTGCTTTAGTCCTTTGCTGCTGTGGAAATTGAGTTTTAAAATTACGCGTGGAAAGTCCTTGCACTTGCCTGTACTGTACAATATCGCTATTTGACACCCCACGAACCCACGGAAATTCGGTTAATTTATGTACGGTTTACTTACCGAAAACCAGAATGGTCATCGTACCAATATCGTGTAGATTTTTCTCCTAAGGAGGATGGAACAAATGTTAACAAGTTAAAAAGTAATCGTAAACGATTTACATAAAGCGCATTTCCACTTGCATTCATTTCCCATTTGTAAGATGCAACTTCTATAAAATCGTAAAAATCCGGTCACAAATATGAAAGATAGCGTTGCACGTGGGCAATCCATTTTTGTCGTGCTACTTCAATGTCAGTTTATGAGAAGAATTTCATTTCAATGCTTTTCTAAATAAGAAAGTTGGAACTGCGCATGTGCAAACCTAAATTTTGAAACTAATGTTAGATTTTCCTTTGTTCCAAGCGCCTAAATATCAAATTTCACTTAAATGCTTCCATAGATAAAAAAAGTTGGCACTGCGCATGCGCAAAATAAAATTTTGAAACTGGCGCTAGATTTTCCTTTATTCCAAGTGCCTCTGTATCAAATTTCATTTAAATTCTTCCATAAATAAAACAGTTGGCACTGCGCATGCGCAAAACCAAATTTTGAAATTGGCGTTTGATTTTCCTTTATCCCAAGTGCCTATGTATCAAATTTCGTTTAAATTCTTCCATAAATAAAAAAGTGGGCACTGCGCATGCGCAAAACCAAATTTTGAAATTGGCGTTTGATTTTCCTTTATTCCAAGTGCCTATGTATCAAATTTCATTCAAATGCTTTTATAAGTAAAAAATTTTGCAATTCGGTTTATAAATGGTCGAGATGCGAAAAGGGCACTGTGAATTTTGAATCGATTCGATGCGTATTATATGGCTAAAGCTATGCCCATATTGAATTTCATGCAATTCAGTTCATAACTAACGGAGATGTAAAAGTGATCGAACATTTCTAAACAAAGTTATCGTTCACACGGACATATAGGTGGACAGACAGACAAAGGAACAGACGGACAGACCAACAGGCAGACGACAGATAGCAATGCAAAATTATAACCGATCTCTAGGATCGTTAATAAACGGCAAAAGTGTAAAATTATGGAACATGTAAAAAACTGTTTTTTGTTTTTTTTACAATAACTTTTTTTGTAAGCGGTACAGAAAAAATTCCTTCCTTGGTACAAGACTCGACACCATAACGAACCAAATAGCGAAAAAAATAGAACAATAGCTCTTAAGATAAAGAACTAGTAGCGTAGCAAAACGAGCGGACGGACGGACGGACAAAGTGGCCACAATAGCGCATTTTTTTTATTTTTGTGGAAATGCGCTAAAAATGAATATGTGTTTACATCGTTAGATTCGATCCAATTCCACTTTTGTAAGGTAACTTTTTGTTAATAGCCACTCTAACTCTTTGCCGAAACTATGTCTACTTGGTTGCTTTCCACGATGTGCTTAAAACTACCGATCGCCCTTCTTGGATTTCAGTTAATGTTTATTTCACAATTGCAAATGAAACGCGTGTTTTTTCCCCGATATGGTTTCTTCTTCGATTTATTTTTCTACTATATCCCGAACTTTAATGCGGATTCGTACTTTTTTTTTCTTTTCGACCGAATTCAATTAAATAAGGCTCCCCGAACTTTTACTGACGAACCATTTTTTTGCGCATTTTTACAAATGTAATTTAGCCTTTAACCTTACTTTGGCCGGCTGGCGGGCAGCAAATGCAGGCGCGTAAAATAACGCTTGTAGAAAGATAAGGAGTGCACATGTACGATAACCAACTAAAGTAATGATAATCGGAAGCTTACTGCCACTTAGGCAACCAACCATACACTATCTAAAATGCCAACGTTGAAGTGTAAGTTTTCCGGTGGGAATTCGTGTGGAATGGCCCGCACAGCGTCGCGCATTACCGTCTTTGCTTCGGGGTTTCTTCATCCCTGCTGAAACGAATGCCGAATTTTCAGTTCTTTACCTTATGATAATCACAAAATTAACATTGTAAGTGCACCAAATCGGAGCCTTAATTTTATCACGCCATTACAGAATAAAACAATTCCATAACACATCCTGCTTTCGTCTTCCAGAATAAAGTCCGCTTAATTAATTACGAAATTATCGATTTAAAATAAATTTAGAATATCAAATTTTAGAAAATTAACTATCTAATAGAACTACTCTGCCTAACACCTAGCTAGCCTAACGGAATTCAACCCTCAACTCGACAAAAGTTTGAAAGAAATCAAGCCCCTTAAAAGGCTTCCGTTATACATATAGCTTTTATTTTAGAGCTCAAAATTAGAGAATTGATTGGGCTCATTTTATTTTTGCACAAATATTGGTGTTCCATGGGTGGGCATTTCTGGAGTGCTCATGCATAGCCGGATTGCTTTATTATTTTAACATCACTTATTACGTTTCCGATTATTATTTTGCCTATATGATGTCGTTGCAGTGCGTTTGTATTATGATCACAAAGGACAATTCGTTTTTCTGTACTAAACTTTCACTTGTAATTACACCATAGCGTTAAGTAACAACCAGGATCGTAACAAAAAGAATGGGCTCAGACCCAGAACTAGAACAACGGGAAGAAAAATAGGTTTTAATCATTAGAAGCTACTGCAGTTAAAAGGATAATTAGCAAAACGACCGAAACTAACTCCAGTAGGCAGCGTGTTTAATGCCAATTAAAGAGAAGGGGTCTGTCTAAATTAATAATAATAAAACAAACTATTAATTACAAAATTGAGTAGGAACATGAAAACTAACACCATTTCATCGAAAATTACGATCATATAAAATCTCAGAAATGTGAAACGGCGATTTCGGAACAACAATAACATTAATAAAAAAACGGCACTAATGGATAAATTAATGATTGATGTAATTGGTGCAAAACACAAAACTATCTAGCTGACCACATTCAACGATTTTTCCAAACATCTAAATATGCGCCCTAAGGCTTGCTTAAATTAGTTCAAACTCAAAGCAAGAGTTGGTGAATGAAATTTAAAATCCTCCTAACTACAGTTATGGATTTACCGATGAGTACCTACAGGTAAATTTTTGACGTTTTAACATATTTAGTGCAACACTCTGTGGGTTGTAAAATAAGAATACTAAGGTAACTGTTCCTGACAGTAATACCCACTTTAGCTCCGTTGTATTTCTGTTCAGTGGAGAAATGTTATTTTCTTTCACATTGTAAAGCTTCAATTAACCCTTGGTACTGGCTCTAGTAGACAATACCGGTTAAGACTGGGACTGAAATGCACTCAATATATAAATGCAAGTGAAAGTTCTGTAATACGTAGGTGGGCTCGACTAAGATTTGTTTTTATAGCCAATGCCCTCCTTAAAGTGAGGACAACTACCCTTAAAGCCAAAGACCTTTCGCAAACACGATTTCTAATGCCATCGCCATTGTCACAATTTGGATATTTATAACGCAGAATGACTTTTTTCCACAAAGTTAATCTATTCGTTTCCCATTCACAAAAGACCATCGCTTACAAAGAAGCCAAACGGAAGCAAATAAATTCCTATAGGTCTAAGAATAAATCGGTGAAAAAGTTAAATAATGAGCACGATATATCTCTAAGTACGCACATGTTTCTAATCTCAAATAACAGCGCGTTTAGAAAAGAAATAGCGCTCTACGCCGAAAAAGGCCAAAAGTAATTTACGAACGCGGTCACTCGATACCAGAAAAGGCCCACATAACGAGGTCTTAAAGTCAAGATGGGCATAGTTTCCGCCAAAACAAAATTTATGTTCATCTCTTTTTCTGTCAATGTCCACTAGCAATAGACTTATGCATACCATTATTTCGTGCGTCGAAAATGGCTTCTATTTACACGTACATAAAGCCGAGATAAATGATCAAGAAATCATAATCTTATTTAAGCGTCCTGGGTATTAGCTAAAATATTCTTTCTGTTAAAATATCACAAGCATATGCTGGATAGCGTGGTGTAATAAACAAGCGCACATGTATCTAAATGGGCATTTGGAATTTAACAAACAAGTTTGGTACCTAATTTACTGCATATATTGTCAGCCTCATTAAATTACATACTTGCGCCATTAGTACAATCACCTTTAAGAGTTAGAAAAAAAGCTTCACGACGATACGCATTTTTTAATTATTCCATTTAAAAATAAACGTTTTACGACCGCGCGTTAAAAACTTGGACCGTATACCTACTCATAAAATAATTAGATATAATAATTAAGATTTTGCTAGAAATTCCTGAACCTGAAATCAATTATTTTTATTATTTAATTAATTTGCAAACTGATAACGTGATATGACTGTATTGTGCTATGACGTCGCCCAAGAAACTATGGCTTTGTCTCAAGACAAATTCAAAATAGGCATAGCGATCGATTGACAACAAGGTTCCTTTAAAATGAGGACGTCGCTGTAAGGGTGTGGTATACAATGAAGGGGTATACAACTTTTTAGAGGGTTTTAGTTTTTTAAATACAATTAAATGCTTTCTAAGTATCTTCTACACAAATATTCAAAATGTTATGTGCATCCATATTTAATTAATTAGCATCCGTTGTATGGCTCTATTTTAGGTCCTAAAAAGGATCTAAAGTCTGTTGCATGGCAATATCAATTTGTCACGTCAAGTAATTTGGTTTTTCAAAAGAATGGTCATCGTACTCTGTACAGTGTTGTGGTTTCGAAAGGTTGGAAATTCAGTAATACTAAAACGTTAAAAGTTTTCCGGACCCACAAAACTTGATTAGGTACCTTTTTTTGGATGTTTTTACTGTCTTCATTGTCTTCAATACCGTCAGTGTCTTCACGCTCATTGATATCTTCGGTATCCTCGGTATCTTTGGTCTCCTCTATCTTCGGTATCTTTGGTGTTTTTGGCGTCTTCGGTATCTTCAGTATCTCCAGTATCTACAGAAACTCCAGTATCTCCGGTATCGTCGGTATCTTCTGTATCATATCTTCGGCATCTTAGGTACCTGCAACATCTTCAATACAGTTAATTTGTTCTAACTTTAGTGGTAATATCTTCAGCATCCAATGTTTGTAGTATATGCATCCCTTTAATGATGAAACTCATTTTCCAAAATGAACTTGTGCAATTGAATTATTATAGCTTCAACGTTTCGGGAATTTACTGTATTTCCTTTGCCAAGAATGTGGCAAAATGTTTCATATATTCAATATTTTCAGTACGTTCAATATCTTCGATACAATATCACTAACTAATATCTTCCAAATATATAATAAATTGGCTATCCATAACATATTCAATGTCGTCCATATCAATGTTTCCAATGCCCAAATTGTGGTCAATGTACTCATTTCGTCCAACGATCTGAGTGTCATCATGTTTCTCAATGTCTTCAATCTGCGAAATTTTTCGCCTTCTTCTATAAGAGTACGCCCACAAAGTCGACCTCCCGTACTTTATGTCTGGTAAGACCTTTTTATATGAACATCTTCATATCACAAATGTCCACAACTTTTCCAATGGCCTCAATGACCTTTATGTCTTCAGTAATGTTTTGATACTGAGTCTTAAAATTTTGGAATCTTGAATTTTGGGCATTGAATGTTTAACTTAATATTTGATCAAACTTAGGTATCCTTGAAGCGTTGTGAGGCTTGATCTTAGAAATACGATTATTGCATTTTGAACCGTACAAACTTGCAGTTTAAAATTGCGATCACAATCCTTGAAACTGGATAAGAACCAAAACCTTTAATTCTACCCTTAATCCCAATTACTCATACCTTGAATCCTGACCCTCATTATCATCACACTGGAATTATATTGAAATTCCGTAAAGCCGAGAGCCTGAAACCTGAATTATGAAAATTGAACCATATGAATCCAATGAAGTGGAGGTTTAACATTTAATTTCGAAACGTGAACCACAATCTGAGACATAAAAACCTTGAAAGTGGAATGTTGCATTAGCACACGAGACGAAGACTAATTATTGGCTTTGGTTATTTCCTAATTACTCAATTTTAGGCTTGGTTGCTTCGGGGCGACCAAAGCCCGAAATTGAAAAAGAATTCGAGCTTTGGTCATTCTAAATAGCCCAAACCTAAGATTGAGTAAACAAATCGATCATTGGCCGTTTTCGGGCTTTGCGCCCAACATATACAATGCTTAGGGCATGGCCTAATTAGACCATGGCTTAGGGTATTAATTCTCCAAAAATTCTTCAAAGAGAGATTTTCAAAGATTCTTTGCCGATTCGTCTAGTGTACTTCAAAAATTAGTGTGAGAATTCTCAAAAGATTATTTAATCAGTTTCCAGAAGGGATTCAGAGATTTTTCAAAATATTCTTTTGGTTGGTGTTGTTTAGACGGTCTTAAATAATTGTTAAAAATCAACCTACTTCAAAAGGTCACAAAAACTAAATTCGCATATAAAATTTAATTGCATTTACTCTCACAAACACTTTTACTTTACACATAATTGCTCGGCTTGCCCAAATTACAAGAGACTCATGGTTTACTGGGTTCATAAACATGTGACAACATTTTTATAAAAACAATTACAAACACCTGAAATACTCAAATACTCAATACTACCTAAAGTACATCAACCCAAAACAAAATAATGTTTATCAAACCCCAAAAACGAAAATAGAAGAACAATGTCGCTGACTTCTTACCGAGCTTCTTACACAATTAGACTCTAGCGTCTTAATTGTTGGTTCTGATGATAATCTTCAGTGCACTTACTTCCAAAAAGAATCTAGGTAGATCATATATTGTATTTATTAATTTCACAAACGAGGCGGCGCAAATTCAAGAAACTAGGTGGGAAACACTACGTTGTCATAACAGAGAATGTCTCTGAGGATCTTTTCTTTTCTTCTAACGCCGTTTGTAATTCCGCGTAATCGCGTTCCCCACTTCCACTTTTGTAAGGCGCATTTTTACAAAGCTAAAATGTTATCATTTATTATCTTCTAGAAGCCATTAACTCGTGTCTCACCAAAACGAGTGCCTAATAATAATTTTTTAAGAGATGACAAATTTATCAAAACTGACACCTGCAAATTTTATACAATTTAAATCTATTATCAAATCATAAAAAGTCATTTCGTATATCTATCTGGTCTACATTCAATTAATCAAAGAAGAACCATCTGTGGAGTGACCAGTCTTTCTCAAAAACATTTAAAAAATACACAAATTAAAATTATGCTTGCTATTACAGCAAATGGTAACAAAATGAATTCGAAAAGCAAGATTGCATTTATTTCTAAATCGTGGATAGTCTTAATATCACGAATATGCATAAAATAATAATCTCAAAATGGTGGAGAGAGATACACAAATTATGATAACCTAAGACTTAATGTTCGTCTCTTCCTCAAACTATTATTCCTTATAATTACTTGCTAAATGAATAGCTGCAAAATTTATGCACGTGGTCTGTGAATGTCCTTGAATTTCATTCTTGCTCCTTCTATAGTTATCCGTGTTCTGTTAGTCCGTTCTTGAATCACAAAACTTCAGTGAAACTTGAACCATTAGCCTTGGATCTTGAACGTTGAACCCTAAACTCAGAATTTCGAATGATGAATCGTAAATTCTGAATCTTAAAGCGTTAATGTTGCATATAAGTTTTAGTGAAGAAATTCAAATGATTTGATTTGTGATCTTGAATTTCGCTTTTAGTTTTTCTAATGTCCTCTGTCAGTTGAACCTTGTATCTTGAACTTTTAATCTTTAAAGTTGAAGTTCAAACTTAATCCTGCAATCCTAGATCATTGATCTTTATTACTCAATCCCGGCTTTCGAGGTTCGGATTTTCAATCATGAAACTTGTCTATCAATAATGATGGATCCTGCACCCTGAAACTCACGCTGAGCTTTAAAATTGAAGCCTTGAAAGTAAACTTTAATCTTGTGTGTTGATTTTTGGAGCTCGTTTAACCTTATGCTTGGTCCCTGAACTCCGAATGGCGGAACGTGAATCCTGTCATACTGAATCTCAAATCCTAAATACTGGGCCAGTCTCTAATCTTTAATTTTCACTATGAATCTTACGTTCCTCAACACTTAAGCCAAAGTAAAACATTAAAATTTAAGTTTGAAGCCGAAAACTTGAAGATAAAGTTAAAGCCTTGCAATTTGAACGCATACATCTTGAATTTTGTCACTTGAATCAAAAACTTTGAAGCACTTGAGTAAACTTCGAATATTGGTACTGCAATCTACTAAGTTGAGTGAAATTAGCTTCAACCTCTAAAATAGAATCTGAAACTTGAACCATGGAGTTTGGACACTGCATTGAACATGTAAAGTCGAACCGCGAACATTTTGAATTATCACTCAAAAAATACTTGTTTAAACGATCTTTTGATATTATAGCGCCCATGAAAGACAAACAGGTAGGATAGATCGTTTTGGCTGTAAAAGATATCTCGTAATTTGCTCGTTTCCCCCATATAATAACATTCAATGTCATCTTTTGTAGGAAATTTAATGCAGTTCAACGTGCTCTAAGGGTTTTTGTTATTAAAACGTACACGATTGACGATTTTTTAAACAAAAAACAATTGGTTTGCTAGTTCTTATGCAAGTAGTGGTTGTAAATCAAGTATTTTTACCTGTGAAGCCTACAATTTGGAAATAGGTTCATACTTTTAATTGGTGCCAGCATAGATTATTTTTTAAATTACTTTTAAGAAACGTATTAATTGTTTGAAATAAAGAGACGCTGCTAATGTTTTTCTATGGTTAACATAACAAAGACCTCTACCGAACCTTCAAACTAAAAACGGAAAGCGTGCCGTCACAAGCTATCCTAAAGGCAAAGTACCCGCGTACCACTAAAAGTAATTATGTAATTAAACGTTGTAAAATTGAAAATTATAATGAGTCGCGTATTCGTGTTAGAACAAAGAATTCAAAATGTCATTACACTCCTTCGCGTTACTTCAACTTCAATAAAAGTTGCGCCTATACGCTCAGCTACAAGCAGAAAAGTAACATTTGTTACGGGAATCTAATACAATTGTGTAATTGACAAAGTTTGAAAACATGTGGACCTATTGCGTTTCTTGGAAGCGTTTAATGGCTTTAAACTAGAAATGAACAAGGATCATAAAGTTTAGAGGATCCGTTCGTAAAATTAAAATCTACGAAAATAATAAAACGAAAAGTATTAGTGCAGCTGCACTGACCTTTGATTTAGACGTTATTAAAGCCAAACGTAATTATTTACCTGCCTACTTCAAATCCTTTTACTGTAAACGAGTAGGATATTTCAACGCGGGAAATTCTTTTTCATTTTCAAAAATTTCTTATTTTGAAACCCTCTTTAAAGGTGGAAATTTTAGGATTTGTTTACAGAATCAGACCTAGGTAAAGATATTCCTCATTGTGTTGCGGTTTTTCAGAAAAAGTTTTACTTAGAAACGCACAATTTGGTACTTTTGGATGCCTAACTCTCTAACCCTAGGTTTTGGATGATTAACTTATTTAAAAAAAGGTTTTGTATTAACAAAGAATCTACATATAGACAAGAGATATTTAATTGCATAAGACAGTAAATAAATTACCAATTCTGGGCAAGGTTACACTTAATTAAAAATTTTCAGCACAGCTGAATACTTAATAGCTATAACTTAATCTAATCTTCTAGAGAGTGAAAGATAAATAAATTAACTAACTGAATCACCTCGCGTTAACATCAACGACAAAGGCAAAAGATAAATTAAAAGACAAATGACAGTTGATGAGACTTCTATATTTCATGTAATCAATTCTAGAGCAATTCGTCACGACGGTAGTAAAAATGTACAGCAACGGAAACGACACGACAAGAGTTATTACAGTTTACCTGCACTTTGGTAGCTGCTCCTATAGTTCATACATTGCATTGCAGAGCGTCTGATTATAAATACCAAGTGTTACACGAGTTCCAACCAAGCAGACATATTAATCATAGATTGGTGAACTCGTTTTAACATTTCATAAGAGAACGGTACTTCATCGATAGGAGTGGTTAATGCTAGTTACACAAAAGATACATCCAAAAACAAGAATGCCAAAATCAGATCTAAAGCCAATTAATTCACACTTACGTACCCTATTAATAAATGGGTTTTTGATTACGATATAGGTAAAAGAAGTAAAGGTAATTAAATTAAAACATAAAAACCTAAAAAGAATCCTGTTAACAAAGAAGGAATCATATGAAAATTAATTTACCTCAAGAATATACGAAAATCTGCATATTGTAGTGCAACACAGAAAAAATCAAATGAAGGAAGAAATTAATAACCCCTTATATTTGATCTACAAGCTCATTGCTCTTAGCGGTGAATCAAAGCAACGAATAGGATCTGATGAAAGTGACGACACAAAACAGAACATACCACACGATATTGGAGAAGAACACATATGTAATGATGTGGTTCAGTAAAAAAAATTATAGCTCGTTTGAAAAATGTGTCCGGTATTGAATAAATAAAGATTCTTTATTCAATAGTTACAGTAGAAGCGCGTTATCAGGGGAGGTCGTAGACTAGTGATACTATCCTATGACACCGATGGTGCCAGGTCCAGTCACCGGATCCGCCGGCAAGCTATCTCAGCGTTTTTCCTCCTCGACGTTAGCTCAGTCTTGTTAAAAATGATTACCTTACACGCTTATCCAATGCCATGTGATCCAGAATAACTGAGAACAGTTTAAATTTGCCGCTTAAAATGTTTAGTGTTTTTTACATAAGGCATTGGCAAACATGGTTTTAACTCAACAGTACTTGTCATCCATTGGCGGCGTTTTCTTAAGTGTATTCTTATTTTCTTGATTTTGTACCGCGATCCATGCGTTTTAAAGCAAACAGTTTTTTTTTAAACGGCTTTGCAAGTGCAACATTTTGTAAAGAAAATGCCATTTGATATGTTACCAATCTTATAAATGTTTCATCTTGCGGGAAATTCAAACTGTCAGTAATTCTGAATCACCCGGTAGAACATTGCTAGGTTTTCTAAAAAAAATAATAGAAAAAATAAACAAAGGACTTTCAAGCGAGGGTGAGGTTGAAGGTAGCAGAAAAATATCAATGAAATAGTAAAGATGATATGGGAAATTATTCACAATACGAGCTTTCTCCAGTTCCAATTCCATTATCACTTTCACACAGAATGCCCTCGGAAAAAATATAGAATCTCAGCTTTACGATGAATTTACGAGTATCAATAGCAATACGCCAACACATTTCAGCAGTATCGTGCATGCCATAAACCACATGAGGTAATTTGGTAGAAAGATAATATCGTGGAGGAGATCATCAATAAGCATTTGCACTCTGTACGAAACAATTATGCAGTTAGCCGTTGTATCGTTTTTGCTGAAAGTACTGATTCTACGACAACAGCAAATAATTCAAGAAAAACAACGGAGAGTATTCGCCCACAAACCTCAGAAAATATCTCATAATTTAGTTTTCAAAATGATACAAGGATCCCGTTTTCCCAAAAAATTTTTATAATAAATAATAACAAAACATTTTAGGTAAAATTACAATCAGAAGAATATCTCACAGTTTTGGGTCAGGCATTTTTAAAATTATTGTAGTGTTCTTGGATTGTTTTCTGGCTGCGATACATCAGTACCTATGTGCATTTGCTGGAAAAATAGAAAGAACACTAACAAAATTAGTATTAAGTTTGATCAACATCTTTGCATAAAGTCAACTGCAAACTGAAAAAAATAATTTTTATGAGAAAAAAAGCTTCACCACAAAATTATTGTTGGCAAATATCAGGTCATGTTCCAAAGTATCGATTTCACAAAGACAAGAATTTTTAAAAGCTCTCTCAAGGGTTGTTCGCGATAAATATTATTTAAGCAATTTTCCTGTAATTGTCTTTATTATACATGGGGAATAATTTCTTCAAGATGCTAAAAAAAAATAATGCTTGTAGATTGGATTTTATCCGTATCTCAGCAGAGATATCAATTTGATTTTCATGTCCATTCCATAGCGTCGAGTGGAATTTCGGGCGAAAATGTTTATGCCAAAATCGGAATTGTATCTGAATCGAACATAAAATTGAAATAGTTTAAAATCCGTCATGCGTCCATTATATAAATCCATCGTTTTGTAACGTAAGCATGACTTTTAACAATAATTCATATATGAGTGCATCAGGTAAACTTTACAGTATAGAAAAAGAACAGGCGGCTTAAAAAATAAATCCAAATTTTTCTATTGTTGACTGAGGCAGGTATTTGTGTGTGAATAATCCCATTGTGAGCATTTCAGCTGGAATAACTTAAATTCGTTTATCGTTCTCCCACGCCACTATTTGAATTTCGTTATCTCTATCTCTCACCCCATTGCAAACAACTTCCCAAGTATGGAAGGGACGCATTTATTGCACAGGTTCAATACTACATTTCATATTCATACTTCCAATGAATTTATCTATGAGTATTATTAAACTGGGTGTAACTCGCAACTCAATCCGGACATGTTTCTAAAATAGCAATATAGGCTATCGCTTAAAAAGCGCATTTCGATAAAATACGTACATTTTTTGGTTGGTTTTCCGGTATTTTTTTGTGATTACCGCGGGTAAGGTCACATTTTAATTGTAATCGAATAGTAACGCTACGTATATACGCAATCTAAGGAGGAAATTACTGATACATGCTTAAATTAAATAACATTGCAATCACTTACACTTTTATCATTATCGTAAAGCGGAAAAAAATATTTTAATTATATTGTACTAAAATATAACTTAAAACCAATCACTGGATAACAAAATCAATTATCAAATTTGGAAACTGCTTTGCGTATTTGTTTGGTCCATATTGCATATAAGAACGAATTAATGCGATACGCCGATAAAAAATACGGGACGCAAATACAATGTAATAATAAATAATACAAAAACGTTTCTACAAAAGTGCCAGTCTGAGTCAAAAATCAAGTTGGTCCTTAAAAGATTATGTGACTCAAAAATTGTCTTCGTGGCTGGAATCACGGGATTATATTTTCTCTAATGAAATAGAACTATACACACAATATGAGAATAAACAAACGAAATTGTATAAACAATACAGTGCATCAATTCATTTCCTTTTTCTTCTTTCTCCTTCCTTCCCCCTTCCGTCTCCACCGATCCCTCCAATACGTCTCTCAACATTCCACTACCCCCGACTACCCCTCAACACGTGCCTACCCAGTTTCTCATTCTCTTTCTAATATTGCTTAATTGCTTCATTTTAGTTTTAACAACCTCCTCAAAGTCCACATCTCGAATAGTTCCAGTCTTTCTAATTCTCTTTTATTTAATGTCCATACCTCACAACCATACAACAGAACACTAAACATTTCACCAACCTTTTTCTCAATTCTAAATCCATCTTCTTTCTCATAGAAGCTGTATTAGCTATTCCAATTCATATCATTATTTCCTTTTCACTCAACCAATCGCTTTTGCCTAAGTATTTACTTGATTTTATTTGTTCCAATTTATCTCCCCTTTACATCAATTACTTGATTTGTTCTTTCATTACCTTCGACTCTTTGTGGTTAATTTTCTCAATCCATACGTGTCTTCCATCTTCCAGTTGTTTCAACATTTCATTCAATTCCGCGATTTTCGGCAAATATGCTCATATCCTGAGCAAACCTGGCTGACCTTACACTTGTGCCACCTATTTTTACTCCCCTATTCCTTTCCCAGCACTTCCTCTGTCCTCACCACATCCTCCACGCAGATATTAAATGAAGTCGGTGATAGACCCGGCACCCCTACCTTACTCCTCTTCCTATTCCAAGCCAGTCATTCATGTTATCACCCACTTTCTGGCCCAAACGTGGAAGAAAGGCTGAAATGCCAGCTTTTGAGATTCACTGACAGAAGCTTCGCACATTTTTTGTCTTCTAAAACGAGGCGTTATTGCGGGTAATTGTATTGCAGCTCATAAAATGGATAAAGATCCAAAGAAATTTTAAATTTAGGGATGTTTTCACACCCTTGAAAAGCATACTTGCAAAAAAGAACCCATGAACATAGTGAATAGTTGAAGAAGAGTAACTTTGATACACGCGCTACTTACGATTCGAGTTTAGAGTTGCAGAGGTTTTGTAAAAAAAATCTCCAGTTTTAATCAGTTCGCAATCCGCATCAGATTACCGTTTGTCGGTTGCATTTCACGATTTTTAATTCCTACCAAAAATGGTCAGCCGGAATTCAAGTGCCACAGGTCAAATCCATAACTTTAGTATCTGGAATACCGGATAGTACTAAAATTTGAAGTAGTGGCTGCCAGTGTAGATATAATTATGCAGTTGCTACACGGAATTGATAATTAAACAGGCAGTTTTTTGCCTCTCCCATGATATACAGTTGTGAAATCGCCCATATTCCATATCGGACGAATCCCCAACGCGCAATTGACGCCGTTTTTTTTATTGGCCGTTTGATATTTATCTAAAGAATCAAGGTAATTTCGAGTTTGCTTTGCATATATATCGATGATACTTCGATGATTGTTATTTATGCACAATAAGTTCTCACGCTCCCAGAAAGGCAATTTATTAATTTGTTTGAACACATTTACATTAATCACCATAATAAGACATCTTGTTTAACTGTTTATTTATTATACTGATAATCATCTCGAATGTAGATAATGAAAACTATTTTGTCTTGAAGATTATTGGCATAAACAATAATCTTGCTTTTGAGGCAGTGGTGACCCATAATGGTGCAGCTGCGAAAAACAACGGTACCGATTTCAATATTAATGAATGAAAATATATTACAACGAAAACAGCTGTTTTAAACAACGCGCCAATATAAGCGTCCCGATATTTCATTTCCTATCTCGTTTTTTCATTGGTCATTTCGCTTGCAAATAATAAATTTGTAAGCATCAGTTACTTGAGCTATTCACATTATTTAAAACTTCATTCACTAACTCTCATTTCATTGTTTTGCCTTGGTCTAAACAAGCCCTTAAATTGCACTGAGAGGCAGAGATGGTACGGTTTTGCTCTGGAAATTGTTGCAACTTCTCTCCTTCTTCTTTATTCCA
Source organism: Photinus pyralis (assembly GCF_008802855.1). Taxonomy (NCBI): domain Eukaryota; kingdom Metazoa; phylum Arthropoda; class Insecta; order Coleoptera; family Lampyridae; genus Photinus; species Photinus pyralis. Next base: position 5,808,241 of record NW_022170596.1, read on the forward strand.
GCATCGGTAGTTTTGCCAATGTTTGCTACTGATTGGGTAAAATTTGAATTTAAGGTACTTGCCTATAAACAAATTTGTTTATACATAAGTGCAGACCAAAAATCATAAAAATTGCTAAACAGTCTGAGAATTGTTGCAAAGAAAAGCTAATATTGTACATATAAAGGCTGACGCGCGGCGGAGCACGGCGCAGCCGACCGCCTTTTTCGTTAACATTGGTTTTATACGCGTAAGTGTACGTCAGCCTTAACAGGGAAAATAAAGTCGAACCGTACAAGAGAAGATGAAAAGGTGTGAGCTTTTATAGGTGAAAAATGGCTTTTCATAAAACTGAACCTCCGACCAAAAAAGTTAAACTTAAAATCTATTCTTCCACAACCTCAAATTTCCTGTAAAAAATCTGAAAAACCGTTTTTGATTTCTTTCTCTCATAAGTTATTCGTTTTTTACGAAATTAAACATTACTAAAGAAGAATTAGTTAGTATGGTGTATGGTTCTTTGAACTTTTTAATTATTTAATACAGTTGAAATTCTTGAAAAAGGTAAAATTTGATCCTATATGAATAAATGAAGTAATTGCAAATCGTTTGAGGATGTGATGTTGCATAGATATGCTAAAACAATTTTTCCGAATATTAAATATTAGGTTTTAAATTTTAAATGGTTCGATGAGGCAAGCTCGGGACACGTATCGCTGCCAAATCTGATGACCTGAGATCCAGGCAATACTTGAAACAGCGAATAAGTATTGCTATTCAGCGGGGGAACGCCGCCTCCATTATGGGCACTTTACCGCTTTCGGCCCCCATGGAGGAAATGTTTTACCTTGTATAAATTTATTATTGTTTGATTTAAATTTTATTAATGTCAGCTAAAATAAAAAATTCTATAATTTTAAAAATTGATTTATATAAAATTAATGTCATTGTAAGATACAACATTTACTTTCATGAACCATGTTTGCTTTTTTAATTGTTATTTTTCCAAGTTGAATTCGATAATACTTCTGGATTCTGTTGGATCTTCGATATTTTCAAGGCCATCTTTGTCTTCAGGTCCAATCTCTTCATTTTCTTTAATGGTCATCCGTTCATCTATTTATTCAGTCTATTTAGACAGCGATTTCTTTAATTGTGCTCATTGTAATTAAAATTCTTGAACGTAACGTGATATAACGTTTCAAACTATCCTTGTTCTTTAAAGTGTAATTACATTGATTGCAAATGAAATTTTTGCAAGTGCATTTACCTACTTTTACAGCCGTAAAAACTACAATATCAATTACTTTTGACCATTGTAAATAAACAAAATGACGGTCTTATCCCACCAATATTAATTACAATGTGCTGTCACCAGAGGTCTCACGGTTAATCTGAACCGCCAATATTTCCTAACTAACTAAGTGTATACACAAACGTGTGCATTTCTGGCCATTTTTGTAACATTCGCATCTCTTATTAGTATTGACAATTAGACACTCATTTCTAGTAGTACATAAAGAGGGACACACGCCCATTACACCCACTCCACACGCAGGTGGTCGACACAAATGAACAAAGAAAATCGTAACATTCTTACAGTTTTTTCAGCAACAATCCCTTAATCTGATCGTAAAACAAACGGTGGTGCGATATGTCGACGCAATTAGCACTAATACAAAAACACTCGCTAACATCTTCAAAAAAACTTCACCACTTTCCGAGTCAAGTAGTGTATTTTACTGACGAATTTTGTATTAAATTATACCCGAAATCGAATTTTAATATAAAATTTCAATTTTCATATAGAACTTTTGATTAATGTCAATCTGTCAGTGATGACAGGAGTCATTATAGACATTTAGCAATGTGACAGGTGCGGCCGGAAAAGTGACAGATGAGGTCGGTACAGTGACAGACGGCAGGAAAATTAGCCTGGCCTGCCTCTGTCATGGTAATTAAAATTGCATAAACATTTACCGGGTGACCCAATAAGACAGTTCCTCGGCCATATCTCGGGAACCGTTCGTCGTATGACTTAGGGGTAAAAAAAAGTATTGGGTAAATCGGTTACGAAGAATCGCTGGAAAATATTTTCAAGTTCTAAAAATGACCACCAGAGGGCGAAACTGCCATCATTGAATTTATATAAATTCAATGCTGCCATCTTAAATTTTGAAATTGCATTTTCTTTCAATTTCGCATAATAAGCTAAACATTCTTTTTTCACATTTTTAAAGAGAACCAGTTTATCTATCTTTTCCGTAAAAACAAAAACTCAGTTATTTCAAAAACAAAGATGGTGTAGGGCGTTCAATTGTTTTTGCAATAACCTGCTTTAACTTCTTAACGGTTTGTCCGATTTTAACAAATTTGATATCGTTGCAAAGAGCATTCCTTGGGCAATGAGAATCAACTTGGCAAATTTTTAAATCGAATGAAAAATATAGTTAATTTAGTTGAATCCTTCTAGCCGGGGCTAGTTTTGACACTATGATCCAAAATCCTAGCGGAGAAGGATTCAACTAAAGTAACTATATTTTGGTTGATTCTCATTGCCCAAGGAATGCTCTTTTCAGCAATACCAAATTTGTTAAAATCGGTTAAGAAGAAAGAAGGTTACTGCAAAAACAATTGAACGCTCTACACCATCTTTGTTTTTGAAATAACTGAGTTTTTGTTTTTACGAAAATGATAAATAAACTGGTTCTCTTTAAAATGTGAAATTTTTTTAAAGTATATTATGCGAAATTTAAATAAAATGCAATTTTAGAATTTAAGATGGTAGTTACGCCCCCTGTTGGTCATTTTTAGAACTTGAAAATGTTTTTAAGCGATTCTTCATGACCGATTTACCAAATAATTCATATGACGAACGGTTCTCGAGATATGGCCGAGGAACAGTCTTATTGGGTCACCCGGTACCTACTTAAGACATAAACATAATTTTTGTTCTGGTGATATTGACGTCTTGTTCATGTACGGTTTTGAAGTAATATCTTCTCGGATGTAAATTCGATCGAAAAGCACTGGAGAAAGTCGAAAATGTTCTTGAAATTTATTATTGTTGGCGTGTAAATGTCAAGATTTTGAGCTTAGAGTGGTATAAGAAAGTAGAAAATGTAATTGAGTACACATAGGACTAAGGATTCGTATTTTGAGGGATAGGTTAAAGTCATTTAAAATCTTAGTGGGAGGGAATGATGAAGTTCCTTTTTATCCGTAAGCCGCACAATGTTCTTATCTTAAAATAATGAGGGATATATAAGATCTCCGTTCTACAGAAAAATCAGCGTTTTTTGTTTTGTCGGAAAACTTGATTGTAAAAAAAGAGGTTATTAGCCCTCTGGCCACATCTTGCTATTTATTATGCCCATGAACCTAGCAGAGCAAGGTCAGCAGAACACAATCAAACATATTGCATAATTAGGTGCTAATTAAGTGCCCTATTCCCGAATTAAATGTTCCTTTAAAAAAAAAATTATTACATGTATTTCCAGGTTTATATGAACTCAGCAGAACACTACCTCAAAAACCCAAGAAAATGAAAAGTTAACTAACTATAAATAGGTGCTCATTAGGTGCTAATTAAGTACCCTATTCCCGAATTAAATGCTTCTTTTTTTTAAATTATTACATGTTCTGTCAGGTGCATATGAACTCATCAGAGCACTACCTCAAAAACCAAGAAAATGAAAAGTGAACTAACTATAATTAGGTGCTAATTAAGAGCCCTATTCCCGAATTAAACGCCCCTTTTTTTTGAATTGTTGCATGTTCTGCCAGGTTCATATGAATTCAGCAGAGCACTACCTTAAAAATCCAAGAAAATGAAAAGTGAACTAACTAATATTTAGGTTTTATCTTAATTATCAAGTAGGGTTTTTAAGGTAATGACTGACTTCATATGAACCTGGCAAAACAAGCAATAATTTAAAAAAAGGAGCAATTAATTCTGGAATAGGGCACTTAATTAGCACCTAATTATAGTTAGTTCACTTTTGATTTTCTTGGGTTTTAAAGGTAGTGTTATGATGAGTTCATATGAACCTGGCAGAACATGTAATAATTTTAAAAAAAAAGAGCATTTAATTCGGGGATAGGGCACTTAATTAGCACCTAATTAGCACCTAATTATAGTTAGTCCACTTTTCATTTGCTTGGTTTTTTGAAGTAGTGTTCTGCTGAGTTCATATGAACCTGGAAAATCATGTAAAAATTAAAAAAAAAGGGAAAATAAAAATAAATTCGGGAATAGGGCACTTAATTAGCACCTAATTATGCAATATGTTTGATTGTGTTCTACTGACCTTGCTCTGCTAGGTTCATGGACATCTATTATGCGTACAAGGTTTATCTTTCATTTTCAAATTGTTGACGCATTCGATTTATATTGAATTGAATTGTATTAAATGTTACAAAAAGTAAAAGAAAACGCCAGTAGACCACAATAACATATTAAAAGATCGAGGTAGTATCGAGAAACGACAGTCTATTATATTTTTTTTATTTTTATTATATTTGCTATTTCGGGATCTATGCCCATTTAGCAACATTTTCAGTAACTTATTCATTTACTCTATAGGAATAACACAGGACACACTCTTCTCGCCAAGAGGTCTATCATGGCATTTTACATTTAACAATACAGGTAGCGACCTTGATTTGTATAGGAGGGTAAGACAGAGGTTCAATACAGAGGATACATCATACAGATCCATGCACGCACACACCCTTAAATATTTAACCCAGTATTAGCTACGTATTCAATTACTATATCATAAATGCGTCTACAGTTGGAACTCAGTAGAGCAACGATGTTGATGGGAAAATGAACACCACTTTCTGTTAACCGTGCACTCATCTGATCAATGAAGGGCCTTCTCAGCTCGCAGTTAAAAAATATGTGATTCAAATCACCAGTCTCGAATCCACAATCACACCCTGGCGAATCTACAACCCCGATCTTATACAAATGAGATGGAAACCTCCCATGTCCAAATTTAAGACGTGCAATTATCGAAAAGTATCTTTTTGGGGTATACTTATCAGAATACCATGGTCTAAACTTAACCGTTGGGTGGATTAAAGCATACTGTGTTTGTCTTTCTTTATGATACTCCTTCCAATATATATCCCAGGCTTCAACTATGTTGCTTTTGAGAACATTCAGAAGGTCTGTTCTTGGTGTGGTACTCTCGAGACTGATCCCCTCTTGTACAGCTTGTTTAGCCAATTCGTCTACCAGTTCGTTTGCTTTTAAACCTGCATGTCCTTTAATCCAGTAAAACGCAACAGTATGTCCTTTCTTTATAATTTTAAAGGCTTCTGCTCTAATAGCGGTAATTAAAGGATGGGATTGAAAATAATGGACCCTTTTATTGATAGTGGCCAGGACACTCTTACTATCTGACATTATGGCCAGGTTCTTTGCTACATTACGTTTATGGTAACTTCTTTTTCAAAGCTAATTTTATTGGCGGATATTTTGAATTTAGTTGAGCAACAAAAGTCTTAGGATAACAAATGTTGGTACCTATCGGGGATACAAAAAATCATCATCCACTTCACGAATCCAAACTTTAGGAGAATAGGCCAAATCTTGTTGCAAATCAAAATGTTCATGTCCAATCAATCTAGTGCATTTGTGAACGAATGCGTTTTTCAATTATGTATTTCAGCTACTGCCTCATCCCCATTTGCTAAAGTGCATTTTCTGTTAGCGAGTATTTAAGAAAACAAGAACTTTTACATAAGTACATATTGTTGTTCTATTGACCTTCTTATAAATTTCCCAGGCGAAGATTTTTCACCAAGAGCAAGCCGGAGCAAGCAAATGTAAGAAGTGAACCCCATCTCCCGGATTACCAATAAAACTACCGTTCCATTTTGTTACCTAACAAGACCCTAAATTCAATAATCCGAAAATATCATTGCAGTATAAGCAGTTAATTTGTTTGCAGAATTCTCTCAGCTAGGATATTTAGGGACGGATTTCCCAGAATGTCTGAAATGACATTACACTAATAATAATTACTTACTTTTTACCCCTTTGGTAATTCACACCCTACTAATGGATGTATCGAGTCCTCACTCTCCACTTTCGTGTTGTATCATCCCGGAAAGAATAAGGGTATGCGATTTTTCTTTGATTATTTTTTATTCGTTGGCGAATGGCGAAATGGTGTTACTTGTTACGGAAGTAACGCGCACAAGCACAAGCATTTTGTAAAGAAATTACAAATTACTTTTGAATGGGAAATATGTGCAAGAACCTATAAGATGATTTTCCACCTATTTAAACAACCATTAGAATACTAGTACAACAAATTAGAATTTTCTCAACTATATGCAAAGCCCAAAACAATCCACAATAACCCTAGCTCCCCTTTGTCGATGAAAAAGTACTTTCCTCGCTTTTCCTTTGTTTACCGTTATTACATGTGCGTTCCCAATTCAATTCGAATGTTGAGTGCGAGAAAAATTGCGCATTGTAAAGTTTTATTAAAAATAATTTTCACAGTCGAGCTGCAATAATCATCACAAAGGAAAATGTTTCGCAGCCTCTCGTCGAATACACGCGCCAAACCAAAACGTTGGGGGTGCCTATATGAATATGGCGGTAATGTAATCGTGGCACCTTCTCAATTTACTTGGTTAAACTCATTTAATACGTATATCAGCACACATGCCGAATAATCAAACACAATGCAGTATCTAATGCTATTATATTCAAAGTTCGAATACAAATTGGATTTATGCAATGTAGTAACCGCTTTCGCATTATTATTCCCATTATTGTACCTTTATATAATGGGAAACCGGGTAATCAATACGCAAGAAGCTTATTATTTCGAACTGAATTCAACGCACAATTCGGGGAAGTAGACTTTTACGTACTTACTTCTGAAGTTGGTAATTAGGTAATAATTTATTTCCTTAGCTACGCTTTTCATTCCCTTCAGTAGGGGAAGGACGTATTCCTTACAGGCAACTGTATAAGTAACGCAAATTGCGGTAATATAAAACTTGCAGTAAGATCAATTATTGTGGTGGAGTATTAATTATCGAATACGAGTTAGTTTGCGAGTAGAGCTTCTGTATTGTTGTTAATAGACTCTTATACAATTTTTCTGACCCGATCAAATTCCTGTCAACAAATTACAAATAGGTGTTATAAGTTTTGTAATAAGAAACCGATCGGGCACCATACCTTCCCAGATTTGATCGTGATTTAGTCATCTTTTCCCTAGCATACAGTGTCACAGTGAATAAGTTTAGTAGAGAGTACTTTGGATTATCAACAATCTCAAGTTGTAATATTTCATTTTTTTTTGTGTAACTGTTCCCTTTGAGATTTTGTGGAAACTATAGCTCGTCTCACCTTGACTTTTACAGTACAGGCTCTTAGGTCAACAAAATTGCCAAATGCCATTAGAATATGATTTGTACAAAATTGGCGGCGCGGGTTCGATTCCCGGCCCATCCAAGTTTTTTAACTATATATTATTTAGCATAACTACATTTTTCTAGAATAATGTCTTATTCTTGCTTCCCTAGATAGGATGTATAGAAAAGCTAACAAAATTCGAATTATTTGAGCGTTTAGTACAAAGAGTTCATCCGAAAACTCATGTATTGGAATCCATTTTGAGGGAGTTGCTTAACCACATATCTATTAGCCGTTCTTTTTCGTCCAGATAACAGGCCTTTAGGAGGTTTCTTCGAAATATTTTATTAATCCAATATCAAGCAAACATGTTGACATTTTCTTCTGAAAAAAAAAATTATTGTAGTCGGCAAAGAATGTGAAGACTCTTGTTTTGCGATCGATAGGTGGATAGTGGGACGCTCTGTACATAGCCTGCTTACGCAGCAAAGTTACACCTCACCAGGTAGCCCGCACAATGATACAACATATTAAAATGTCACTCAGAACGACTGTAAACAATTAATGAGTCTGTCTCCTCTCACCTCACTATTCGACACTGAAAATTACGTCAAAAAACCACAATAGCTACATTTAAAAACAAAATTTAATTGAATTTATTTTTACAATTTTTTTGGTTTACCAATAAACTCGACTTGTCCAAATTACAAGAGACTCAAAATTTACTGGGTTTATAAATTCACGTGGCAGTACATAACGTCAAATCACGATGACTGCACTAATTGTCCCGCAGTAAAAAGGTCATGAATCCCAATTCACCAATTTTGTGGGAGAAACGGCAAAACACATTGAATTGATGTAGTGTAGGGGAACTAGATTTTGTAGTCTTCCTCTTATTCTCCATTTTTGCCTAAAGAGGATGGTTGAGCGAAATCTATATTTATTCACCGATCTCACTGGAGAAACTGAAAAACACATTGATTTAGTGCACAGGAATTAAATTATGTAATCTTCACGTCATACTCCCATTTTGGTCAAGATATCAGAGAAAAATGTTCATTTACTTTTACTTTCGGTCGAAACATCAAAAATAATGACGGGACACCATGTAGGCGAGAATATTTTTTATTAAGTGTAAATCTGATAGGCCAGTCAAAATCGACACAAAAAATCGCTAAATTCGCAAAACATGATGTATCTCTGATTTTTTAGTATGTTGTTTGGACCCATTAGAGTAGTGTATACGCAAGTTTGCAACTCTCTAAAAGTTGTGGAAAAAGTGTAGTATACGAAAAACCGCGAAATTTTCGGAATTTTTGGAGAGTTTGCGTTATATTTCCTTAACTATGCATTTTTCCACGAAAGTCACTATATACGTTTTTGAAGAGTATTAAATGTATAATAATTTGCACCCGAGCTATGTAGGTCAATTAGTTACCGAATTACGGCACTTTGAAGATAGTCATTTTTTTCCAAAAAGTGAACATTTGAGTTTTACACCTTCTTTAGATAGAAATTGCGGCTAAACTATTGATCCTACGAGTAGAACTTATAAAATAGTAGTTGTAGATAATTTAATTAGCTTTAAGTTAAGCGTAAAGTGGGGTCTGCAGGTCTCGTAGTTCTCTCTAAATCTCAAAAAAACCGATATAAGGTAAAATTGTATTTCTCCATAAATGTTCCACAAACTTTTTATCTTTTGTTTTTTGGTGTGGGAATAAAAAAGCAAATCACTTTTTTGCTGCATAGAGTCAATTTTAAATATCCAACAATTTCATAGATTTAAATGAAGGCACAAATCAAAGTTGAGTAAGTCGTAGATAGGTGCCGCAATGATATCATTGTACATAAAGTCCCTAGATTACTAAAGTAACGCGTATAGCAGCCACTTTGGCTCAGTTTGGGAACCGCGAAATTTGAAATTGAACAACAGTTGGAAAGTATATGTATTTTGCAGTCGGTCTTGGATTGTGCGGATACTTTTGGATAGGGAAAGTTTTGTGAGCGTATCGTTTAAGCCTTTAACATCACAAGAAAAATATAGTTGCATCGCTTTTTTCAATCGTTTCATGACTCCACATAAAACCTTTGTGTGTACCCAATTCTAAATATTTTAATTGATCTTCATTAAAAGTTTTCGAAAAATTGCAGTCTTCACTTCTGAGCAGGTAATTTCTTTTTTCGGTTTCTGTTTTCTTGGCCCCCCCAGAGCTCCTTTCTTGCAAATGCAAAAAGGGATGCAGAGGTGGCTGTATTTGCCTGAAAGCAGGTCTCAAATGCTTTGTGATGTGTGCTTCTTACTCTGGGGAAACGTGCCAGAACGCTGCTCTTATCATCATCGAAGAGGGCGACGATGACGAGCCTCAAGACAACCCTGACGACCTAGCTATAAAGGACCGCGACGACAATCCACCAATAGTAGAGGACCTGCCTGTTAAAGAGTGCAGCGAAAGTGACGGTCCAGGGCCATTCAAAACAAGGAGACGATTTTGATCTATCTTTGATTTATTGGTTATATACCTACTATAATTGTTATGACGTATGTTTATATTAAAATACACCTCACCGTTTTTTTAATGATTGCATGCCAAATTTTTCTTTACCACACCAAAAAAAAAAATAAAAAGCTTTTGGAACATTTCTGGATAAATGCGATTTTACCTTGTATCGGTTTTTTTGAGATTTAGGAGAAACTACGAGACCTGCAGACCCCACTTTACGCTTAACTTAAAGCTAATTAAAAACAACTTCTATTTTATAAGTTCTACTCGTAGGATCAATAGTTTAGCCGCAATTTCTATCTAAAGAAGGTGTAAAACTCAAATGTTCACTTTTTGGAAAAAAATGACTATCTTCAAAGTGCCGTAATTCGGTAACTAATTGACCTACAGAGCTCGGGTTAGCGCAAATTATTATACATTTAATACTCTTCAAAAACGTATATAGTGACTTTCGTCGAAAAATGTCTAGTTAAGGAAATATAACGCAAACACTGCAAAAAGTCCGAAAATTTCGCGGTTTTTCGTATACTACACTTTTTCCACAACTTTTAGAGAGTTGCAAACTTGAGTATACGCTACTCTAATGGGTCCAAACAACATACTAAAAAATCAGAGATACATCATTGATTTATTGTCGATTTTGACTGGCCTATGAGGGATTATTTACGAATAAGCACAAAGTTGTTTTATTGTATTTGAATTTGTGCCAGGCCTTTTACGATCAGATTATTTGAATTATTAGATAATAAAAACTTAGTAATTTAAGATATTTCTACGGTTTTTACTTTTTTGGTTTCAGAAATATTTCAAAAAGGTTTGCATCTTTTTGGTGTTACACAGTAATTCGATCGTCTTAAGTGCCCCTTTACAAAACCAAAGATTTTGAAAATAGAAAAAAGCATTCTCTGCAACGGTATAATTACAAAAATGAAATTTAATGAAAGTAAGAAAAAGGTAAATCCAGCGGTAATTTACAAGTCAAAATCTCTAGACGGTGACGGCGGCGATAGTCCGCGGAAGACGGCAGCAAGAAACGGCGGAACGGGAGTGCTTTGGGCGCCACCAGAAGTTTTCGGTCTCTCTAGCTTCCGGAACAAGATGCGGTCCATGATGGTAAGCTCCAGGTACCTCCAATGGAGAGCAGCGCTCCATGTATTCTAAAGGGCAAAACCGTGGGCGAATACTGGTGAATGCTAAAACAAACTTAAAGCGAACCTAAAGCGAAGCCTAAATGGGAACATTAAGTAGGCGGATTCGGTAGCAGTTTCTATGAGAAAGCACATGCAGGAAAGCGAGACTATTCCGTCCCTTATAACTAATGAAACGGAAAGTAACAAAACACTTACCTTGTTATGAAACGGAGCTGTAGAAATTTCTGTGCAAGCAAAAGCTATAGTTACGGCACGGTAAACTTAATGCGAAAGCAAAAATTAAACGGTCTGAGTGCAAAATAAATTTACGGAGAAGCTCAAAACTACGGTACTTACAAAACGTATTGCAAGGATGGAATAGGCGAAAAGCAAAAGATTTAAATACGGTGCGGTAGAATTTCAAACAAACCAAAATTGAACGGTACTAATGAAAAGTAAATTTACTAAAAAAATAGATAACTTAACGTAGTTACGACAAGCAACAAATGGTAAAATGGTTTTTCCAACCTACCCAGCATTTCTTTAATTAATTACGTCCTTCCTAGACGTCTTAAAAATACGCGAGCGGTGTTAAAATTCAAGTTTTTTAAGAGCGCGCCTAGCGGATGTAATCTCGACTTAATCGGCGACTATTAGCTGTAACCCATTCAACTAATTACGAGTAATTATACTTATCCCAATCGCCGGAATGAAATCTATAAATTCAGCAATTCAGCAATGCCCTTTTGTTCCTTGCAATGTGAGGTCACGTGGCGAGATCTCCTACCACGTTGATGTTTCCGTAAACAGCACCACCTTGCCGGTTTTAATGCTGTTTTTTCGTATTCCATTAGAAAACTAAATCCGGAGGTCGGGTGTTCGAACCTGGGTTGAGGTGAATTTTTCATCTGTGGCAGAGATGGGAATTACCTTAGACCAGTTTCGAGCATTCTGCCGTCTACTCCGAATTAGGTTTTCCTGCAGTTTTCCTAATTCGTAAGGTAAATACCGGAGTAGTATAGAACAACTTAAGACCTTCTGCAGAGGCACCTCTAAAAGGCATTATGCGGGTCACTCTGTAATTGGGCGCGCGATCCTGTTGAGGGCCCAGAACAAGAGAGGGATAATAAATAAATAAATAAAAACGATTAATGGGTAATTAACGGACCTAAAACTTAATAAGCTCTCTCTTCTTCCCTTGCAATAGAGCTTTCGGCGGCTGTTGTAAAATCAATTTAAATATTCTTACGGGAACGGTTGGAAACGGCTGATTAACTGCAGCGTTATTTAGTAGAGGCGGCTGAAACAGCTCAAGAAATTAAACCTTTAGCTTCTCTCTTTAACTCCTAAATGCTTTCGGGGCGATAATCTTCGTAACGAAGCGCCGAACTCAAAACGCTGCTAGATACCGGGTGTTCAGCAGAGAAAATGTACGATGTGGTATGAAACTTTAAACCGGAAAATAGGTGCTTCGGTACAGCGAATCAGTACATAAAATTGTGCGTTTTATTTCCACCACGCACACGTTTTACACGGATGAGGGTAAGCCTACGTTATGGGTGTGGGACTTGGAGGAACCTACGGTATGGGCGAACAGTAGGTGTTGGAATCCTACGCTATGGGTTAACAGTAGGATCGGGGGGAGAGTCTTCTTCCCTATGAGGAACAGAGGTCGACTGAATTTTAAGGTCATCGTTGTTCCTCCGATATCAGTGACTACAGAAACGTCGGAGGCGGGCTTCCCAGGCTCGCTTTAAACTTAAATAACAATCGGTCGGGATTAATTAAAGTAGACAAATAAACTACACGTGAAGTGTCTTATTCGAACGAACAAATGCATCCGTCATCGGCACCCTTGCCCACTCATTCCATGGGGTTGTTTGATATGATGTCATTTATTGTGGTTTATTTTTATTTTTAAATTTAATAATTGGTGATTTTGGCGCCCCCTTTTTAACGGCGCCCAGGGCACGTGCCCTGCCTGCCCTACCTTAGCTACGCATCTGCTTTGATGTAGTTCCGGATTTCTGCCTCACTAATGTCGCGTTGTTTTTGTTTTCCTTGGTGTTTTGCGTTTTCTTACTTACTAAGCACTCACTTAGCTCCCTTCTGATTTTTCCAAATATCTTCAAAACCTAAAAGTCACAGAGTGAAAAATTCTATGGGAAGTTTAGGTGAAATTTTAGGAAGGAATTGAAAACGGAACTGAGAGATGACCGTAGAAGTAATTTGAGGAAACTTGGAGGGGAATTTGATGAAAGTTTAAGAAGAACTTCAAAGATACTCCAAAGAAGATTAAGGGAAGCTTGAGGGAAACACATAAAGGAGATTTGAGAACTCGAGAGGAAATTGAAAGAATCTTGGGGAAAACATGAGGGTGGGGGGCGTCGGGAGCAGGCACTCGAGAGGAACTGCGAAAAGTTTTAGAATGGCGGAGATAAAATTATTATATAGTTGTTTTTATTTTATTTTTGTTTTGTTATTAAATATTGCTGTCCAAGGAAACAAAATGTTCAAAAGACTTCAAAGAAAAAAATCTGGTACGCATTTTTATACTTTCGAAAACAGACGAATCCGTGTTTATTTCGAGTTTGTTTTGTGTTAATGTATTTTCAAAGAAGCCAAGAAAAAAGTATGGCAAAGACGTTGACTTAAGATATATTCCCAAGCTCTTTTATTTAGTAATTTTTTTAGAGTGGAAGGTATCGACTTGTTGACATCGGCGATGAATACGAATGCGAGCTCCACTGTTCTGTGCTGTAAATTCGTGTTTTTATCTTGGTATTGGTTTCTTGGCAGTAAATTATCTTTTCGGATATTTTCTCATTTAGTGAGTGCGCCGCATTTTTTTACATCGTTCTCTAAATGAAATCACATCGGTTTAGCTTCCGTTGTATAAATTTTAGGTACGGTTTCGAGCAGGTAAACTAATAAAGCCGAAAGACGATCGTTTATACATAAGAATCACAAAAAACTGTAATCTCTCGGTATGGAAAGACAATAAATCTAATTTCAAATATCGATAAATAAGAATTTGGAATGTAAACAATCTTTCACGAATTCGGTAAGGACTTCAAATATACAATTTCTAGAATAGGAATAAATACTTAAAGAGGTCGGGGTGGGAGCCATCCACTCTTACCAATAAGTTACGAGCAACAGTAAAAAATTTACAACTTTATACGGCCATATTCGTAAAGTTAATAAGGTTTATTGTCGCTCGTTTATGTAACTTTGTTGATCAATTATCGTCTAAGACCACCGGGTTTGCAGGGTTTAATACCTGCTACGCTCATCCCAAATGGCTTAAAGTCACATTCCCGGGATTCAAGGACAATTCAAACGTTAGAACGTGAAGCGTATATTCGGGTAAAAGAGAATCATACCCGGCATAAATACGGTAAATCCGACTGAGACGAAACAAAAAGTCTCAAGGGCAAATTTAGGTATACATTTTTTTTGTCTCCCCCTACATACACTTAATTTTGTAACAGCAGGTGTTGTAAAGATTTTTAGAATTTGCGCCAGGGTTTGAAATTTTATTTGCCGACAAGACATTTATTATCTTTAAATCTTTTCGTAATATTAGTCCATAAGATCTTTTTTTTTGTCTTCCGAAGGTGAAAAATTATTAGTTAACAATATGCGTTAATCCTAATGCAGGTAGATTTTTTCATCTGCTCGTAATGATACCTATACTAAAATTGTTAATGAATTTGGGCGCTTTGCATAAAACGATAATTTACAGGTCATTAGTTCTCGGAAATAATTGACTCAGCAGCTAAATCAGAGATTCCAATTAATACTCGTTACATACTTCTCAGGTATTTGTTAATGTACTTATAAGAAACTACCTGGATTGGGCAATTGGAAGAATTTACTATCCGTAGGTTTTGAAATCTGATTTACCTTCACCTCCAATTAAAAATTTGGGTATTTTTATACTTCACCTTTATTGTTATACCTTTATTTATGGGGAGACTGACAAAGACTACCAGAAAAATTATTATACCTACCCGAGTGGTACCCTCTCTTCATACGTGAGATTGAATTTCACTTTCATGTTTCAACGGTTAATTAGACCATCTGTTTGATCTTTTGATTGTAAGTGTAATAATTGTGGATAATGTAATCAGGTTTGTCTTATATTACCAATATAATAAGTAAACGGACGGGTATTAACATTTTTACTGGTTGCGTTACATTATGTCCACGTTTGATCCAGAGGAAAAACTTAATTCGTTGGAAAAAACGGCGGTTTCGATAAGCCTCGACCAAAGTGATAATAATTCCAATTTCTTGGGAAGAATTCGCTAATTAATATCTGGAAATATAAAATTTTTTGTTATTTGCAAGGATTTACATTGAAAATGACTGATTACATGGAATATAAAAGTTTAATTCATGAAAAGTGTTTGGTAGAATATGCTACGGTCAAAATAATTAATACGGCGATTATTTATAAAAACGAATAACCGGTCAATGTGATAATAATTATTGAGAGAAGGAACATTTTTTTAACAGCTCTCGGAATGATTTTTTTTAAATTCAGTATTTTGGTATTTTCATAAATGGAAATAATTTCCCTTCCCTGAAGTTTTAAAAGTAAATGCATTCCAAATTTTTCGCATTTACCAAGTGATTATTTTAATCGTCGCGTTAATTTCCTTCATCGCAACATACATACTATGTGGAGTGTTTGAGGGTTTTGGAATAATTTCAATCGAGGAGGGGGTCCACGGTTTTACCTCCGAAAAGTGATAAATTTTGCTGATCGCCCTCGGAATATTTGCTTCATAGCAAACTCGTCACCTAACCAGATGAATGAATTTGCCATTAATTGGCCCCTGGAATGGCAACACAAGCGCATCGAAGTTATTCTTTCTAGAATGTTCTGCAGTGTTCAAGGACGCTTCAGAATGTTCTCGAAGAATCACGTCATATTTTTCGGAAAAATTACGTCACATGCGCCTTCGTTCTTTATCGCCGATGACTAACCTTTCGTGGCGGATCGATGTGTATCGGAATTTCTGGAATAATA
Source organism: Photinus pyralis (assembly GCF_008802855.1). Lineage (NCBI taxonomy): Eukaryota > Metazoa > Arthropoda > Insecta > Coleoptera > Lampyridae > Photinus > Photinus pyralis. Next base: position 5,824,282 of record NW_022170596.1, read on the forward strand.
TAAACACGGACGACGGTTGTAGCGGCGACACAGTCCCACACAGCTCTTGTTCTATAGAAAGAACTTGATGCACGAAGACCACCTCGTGCATCTTCCATTATTGAAGAAATGGAACCTCCAGCATATTGCGCAAGATGGCACAGTCCAACTTATCAAGACCACATCGAATTTTGCCAACTTGATAATGCCATCGTTCGTTCGTAGTCGATTCGGATAACGCAAATAGAAGATGCGGGCAGAGATGGTCGCATTTTGAAAACCCTTAAAATATATCGCCAGCATATTAAATGCTTCTTGGTTAAATCGGCATTTTATAAAAGATTACAAATTCAAAAAACTGCACTTTCTGAATGTAAACACAGCAGAATAATTTACAAATTACGACTGTTATTATTTTACAATGCATCGTGTTTCATTTGTTTAATTTTCCAAGGCCTACCTAAAAGTTTAAGCATTTTAATTAATTAATGAATTAATCTCATTTTCCCAATATTTGAGTTAGGAACGATATTTTGAAAAACAGTTTTCACTGGCCTCTTTGGGTGTTATTTGGCTACTTTTTCATAAAGAAAAAGTCATATCATTCCATTTGATTTTTTTAGGATTTTGGATCATAGTGTAAAAACTAGATCCCTGGCGGAGAAGGATTCAACTAAATTAACTATATTTACCAAATTTGTTACAATCGGTCAAACGGTTAAGAAGTTAATGCAGGTTATTGCAAAAACAATTGAACGCCCCACGCCATCTTTGTTTTTGAAATAACTGAGTTTTTGTTTTTACGAAAATGATAGATAAACTGGTACTCTTTAAAAATGTGAAAATTTTTTTTTAGTTTATTATGCGAAATTTAAAGAAAATGCAATTTTAAAATTTAAGATAGTAGTTACGCCCGCTGGTGGTCATTTTTAGAACTTGAAAATATTTTCCAGCGATTCTTCATAACCGATTTACCCAATAACTTTTTTTTACCCCTCATCATCGTCATACGTCGAACGGTTCCCGAGATATGGCCGAGAAACAGTCTTATTGGGTCACCCGGTATAATCGTTTCCGCACCTTAACTAGTAGTGCAGCGGAGAGAGCCGCGAAATCGTGCAAAAAATTTCTTCGGAGTAGAAAGAATTGGGACCCACACCATTTTGTTCATAAATGTTTGAACCTTCAGAATCTCGCTTTACGACATTTTCCCGTGGTCCTGACAAAAGTTATAGGCCGCTAAAGTTGAACTTTACTCATTTTCGCGCGCGCGACTAGACCACCGAAAGTATTTATTTTCTCAGCAACTAAGCGATATACATCAATAATTCCTTTTGTAAAATGAAAGTACATTTATAGCAGAATCTAAAGCATTCAATTTACCTACCTTGTTATGCACAGTTTTTAGAAAAATGACCGTCAACTTCCAAAATTCGTGTAGCAGGTGAAAAGTGCGCACTTTGAACTCTCATAACTTTTTATTTCACGATATCGATTTCCAATATTTATAGCTCATTCGATGCTCCAAAGCATTGTGATTATTTTATTTTCTATAACATTACCGTGAATTTGTCATAATAAAAAAGTTACGGTCATTTAAGTAAAAACCTACCGACCTCGCCGAGTCGGGAGTCGCGAGTGAGACGGAGAGGGAAGGATAGTCAACAGCGTTCGCGCAACAAGGAGCGATGCGTAAGAGATTCTACTTTACTAAAAAATTTCTCTCCGAATACCAAAACTGGCCATATAATTAATAGGCCGTTTACAAATGCATTCCGCCGAGTTGCATTGTAAAATCTCAAACAATTCATTAACTCCATGTATCTCAGTTCTTTGGTGAAATATATAGGTACAAATAGGTACCTTTCCTGTAAATTTTGGGGGTTACTCCACATTAGGTATCTCTTGTGCTGTGCTGTATATTGCAAGATCAGCAGTGACAACGGTATGATTTTGTCCCAAAGATTCAGGCTTGTTTTTTGATTTCACTAGACGATTGGTTAGGATGGTATTGTAGCTCGCTGGTGGAGAATTCAGAAACGGCACACATATATATTGAATAGTAGATACCGGAACTTACTTAGGATTATCAGCATGTACTTAGGCTGTTAAAGTCAGTTATCGGGTCGTTATCTAGTGATAGGTAAACGAGGAATTTGGATTTCTTCTGCCGATGTATCTCGCTTTTGAAAAAGGACTGTGCGTTGAATTTTTCTCGTTTGTTTCCACAGAAGATGGCCTACTTATTCTTATTCTGTGACTGTTTCCTCATTGATGTCGAAGTTATTAATGCTCACTGTGATAAAATTATCATTTTTTATTTGACAAATTTTTGTGAAATGTAGGTAGACACCCTTAGCAGAACATGTAATATTGACGTTTACTGTACTTTGTTATGCCACTGTCCGAGAACATTTTCTGACCTGAAAGACCAATTTGCAAATGAGTGTAACTTGTGTTTGAAAAATGACCTTAAGAAAAACTGTTCAACAGTTTTGTTCCGTATGTACCTACACAACAAACTCCGTGGAATTTTGTCAATTTTCGTTGTCCGGCCAAGAATTGCAGTGGAATTATTTTTTTCGAATTTTCGTGATTTTTATATTCAAAAACCACCAGATACCAAATTTCGTCGAAATCAACATTTTTTCGCACCCCCATTGAGGGGTGTGCTATTTTGTGGTAGGAATTTTGAAAAATTATTTGCAAAACCAAGAAAGGGCATACAGCAAAACCTATTCCAAGACTTACCACCAGTCTCTGTAACTGTTGCTGAGAAAAAATTAAAGGAGAAATGGAAACTTTACCACTTTTTTGAGGGTGGCTCCTAAACGAAGTTAATGAATTGCTTGAGATTTTACAATGCAACCCGGCGGAATGCATTTGTAAACGGCCTAAATAGCTAGTTTTGGTATTCGGAGAGAAATTTCTTAGTAAAGTAGAACCTCTTACGCATCGCTCCTTGTTGCGCGAACGCTGCTGACTATCCTTCCCTCTCCGTCTCACTCGCGACTCCCGACTCGGCGAGGTCGGTAGGGTTTTACTTAAATGACCGTAACTTTTTTATTATGAAAAATTCACGGTAATGTTATAGAAAATAAAATAATCGCAATGCTTTGGAGCATCGAATGAGCTATGAATATTGGAAATCGATATCGTGAAATAAAAAGTTATGAGAGTTCAAAGTGCGCACCTTTCATCTGCTACACGAATTTTGGAAGTTGACGGTCATTTTTCTAAAAACTGTGCATAACAAGGTAGGTAAATATGAATGCTTTAGATTCTGCTATAAATGTACTTTCATTTTACAAAAGGAATTGTTGATGTATATCACTTAGTTGCTGAGAAAATAAATACTTTCGGTGGCCTAGTCGCGCGCGCGAAAATGAGTAAAGTTCAACTTTAGCGGCCTATAACATTTGTCAGGACCACGGGAAAATGTCGTAAAGCGAGATTCTGAAGGTTCAAACATTTCTGAACAAAATGGTGTGGGTCCGAATTCTTTCTCCTCCGAAAAAAAAAACTACCTCAAATAAGCGAGTTAGCGCCGGCTCTCCGCTGCACTATAGGGTTTTTGTCACTCCAAGATGTCCTTCCGATACACAATCATGTGTCTGTCGTAGTCCTTCAGACTTTCTGCTCTCCGGTATCACTGTAGCTGAACATCTGTTCCACTATCATTTTCTAGTACTCTTAAGAAGACCATTTTCTAACAGCAACGTGGCCTACTGAGCCCAATACACCTTTAAAACTAAACCATATTGAGATACCTCTTCCCAGGTCCACCTTTCAATTTCCAGTTTATCATCAGACTCAGATCAAGGCAATTTTCTTGAGCTGTCAAGAGTTCTTCTGGTGCGCAGTTATCATCCACTAGTGCAGTACTTCGCGTGTGTTGTTCTTCATATTTGTGCTCTAAATGTGAGCAGTGTCGACCATCCTCAGGACATGGTCATCTAGATGAGGCATCGGCATTACGATGGTTTCGTCCCGTATGGTGTTCTGTGACCAAGATTTACTCTTGCAGTCTTTCCAACCATCTAGCAACTTGGCCTTCTGGACTCTTAAATTGCAACAAACATCGCAATGCAGCATGGTCGGCCTTTACGAGGAACTTCTGACCATATAGATACTTATGGAACTGTTGGATCGACTTGATGACAGCTAGCAGTTCCCTTTGAGTGACACAGTAATTATGTTCTGGTTTAGAGAAGACTTTACTGTAATATCCGATGACTCTCTCCTGCCCATCCAGCATTTGGGACAATACAGCATCCATTCCAATATTGCTAGCGTCTGTATCTACACGAAATCCTCTTCTCTTCTAGGATAAGCACTGGAACCCTAACTAAAGCTTGTTTGGGATCTTCAAAAGTCAGCTTACATCCATCATCCCATTTGAAATCTCTGTTTTCCTCTATTAACTTGATCAACTGCTTTGCAATATCGGCAAATTCACGAACAAATCACCGGTAGTACGTGCACAGGCCCAAGAAACTCCGTATTTGGTGTTTATCTTTTGACTGGGTCCATTCTTGTACTGCCCGAATTTTGTCGGGATCCACAGTCCGAAATCCGAAAATCCTTAAGGTATTCTTCGAACATTCGACCAATCACAATTACGTCGTCGAAATACACAAGGCACGTTTTCTAAGAACAACCTCTCAAGACTAGTTCTATTAATCTCTCAAACGTTACGGGGGCATTACACAAACCAAAGGGCAGGACCGTAAGTTGTCATTAACCCGACCATATGCTGAAGGCTGTCTTCTCGCGATGTTCAGGATCAAGACCAAATTGTCAGTAGGCGCTTTTGAAAACAATTTAGCACCCGTTAGCGTATCTAGCGTGTCATCTAATCGGGGAACGGGAACTTTTTTTGTTATGTTGTTCAGTTGCCTATACTCTACGCAAAACCTGGTGCTGCGCTGCTGCCATCTTTCTTCTCCACAGGTGAGGTCCAAGGGCTGCTGGATGGTTCAATTATTTCTTGACTAGCTATGTCGTTGATGTTCTTCTCTGCTTTACATGAATCACTTGGTCTCACGAGTGGCTGCATTGAGGGATCTGTAATCCATTGTCACACGGACACCATAGGCTGATTCACGTTCCTCCATATAACCACGCTCACGCTTCAAAAACTTTACTTAATTCCATTAAGGGTGAAGTTAAGCTGTTCTTTCTGCTCTGGTTATGGAACAAGGCATTCATCTTCTCTTAGCTTGTTCAAATTGTAGGTTGTCCACGTGGTACGAAAAATTAACGTTAGTGTCAAAAACGAATTGCCGTTCAGGATTCTCTTCAAAGAAGTACCCATTAGTTCGATTGTTTTGTAGGGTGCGCATTTAGTTGTCTCTTAATTCCGCCAGCTAATGTCATTAGAAGGTAGTCTTATGTACGGCACTACTGCATTTAGCTCCTGTGTCAATGAATCCGTTGTGTGCATGGATAGTTATAGGCACGAAAGGGCGAGTCGATGGGCGAATAGCTGGTTTGTTGTTATTAAAATCATTAAACATAATCTCCACAGTATTGACACTAGTGCTTTTAGGTTTACATATAGAGCAATTACCTTTGATGTATCCGGGAGTACCACATCTAGAACATGTTAAAGTAGTAGGCAATGACGTACTCTCAGTAGGTATGCTCTTGGAGGTATTTTCCAAAACACCTCTTATACGAGTACCTATGTTAAAAATAAAAATTTCAAGACCTCGTTCCAATATAGTAGGTATATACTTGCACTAATTTTAAAATCAGTAAAATTAAAGCTACTAAAATACCGTTTCCATTAAAGTAGCAACTGCTTTGACTGCAAATATTTCAGATTTCGTAATTTCTTGGTATTTCTGTTTACAAACACGTACGAACGTTTCGGAGATTTGCGTTTGCAAATATTTGGAAATTGAATGATCTTGGTATTCCAATTTAGAAAAGCATTTGAGCTCTGCAATTGGTCGCTACTCGCTGGTGATTTAATCTGCGATATGCAGAGTAGTTTTGTCTTGAAATGTGTAAAAAGGTAATAAATATACGTAAACATAGAAGTGCCATTAAATTATACGAAGGGTGCAAATGAATTCAGAAGAAACGTACATAATACATGACCACGTCTAAACAGGTGCAACTAAGCAAATTAATTTCAGTTTGTAATGCTAATGGTAGCAAATACTTTGATGTAAAATTATTTAAATTGTACGAGATACTTCCTTTCCAGTTATGTAATAATTGTGCCAAGCGTGATTCCTTTCCTGCTTTCAATGAGAATCTCCACACACCGCAGTATGGTTTCAGCAAAAAATGTGGTTATTGTTAATTTTTGTCTGTCGCACAGTAAATGGCACACGGCAGATTATATCTAGGTCACGTTTTGTTAGGGAATTCGACATTTGTAATGCATTTATGTATTTACATAACAGTTGTACCTAAAAAAACTATATTAGTGCCGGCAAATCCGGAACGGAATTTCGTTTATAAAATATGCTTAAAGTTTTGCACTCAGAACGTGTTGCACTCTTTCTGTTTGCCTTTTTTAAAATTTTTTTTGGATATTCTTCATAAGTTGCGCAAGAACCTAAAATTATTAATCGTAAATCATTTGAATAAATTAAATATAATAAGAAGACAACACCGTCACTGGCACTTGGCAGTTGATGTCGCTTCCATAGATTTTCCACCTTAATAGACAGATTGATTGATGAATGAGTGATTAAAGATGGCCGTTTCGGTTAATAAGTAGCTATTTTGTAGGGGTTTTTGGTTTAGAAGAATAGGAAGGGATTTAGAGAGAGACAGAGAGTTTTGAATTAATTCTGATTTGGGCCTACAGCACAATCACAAGTGCGGCTAAAAAGTATAATTATCTTTTCGAGATTTATCTGGTCCAAGTTACCAGACCAAACACTGTAATACGAAAGTAAATTGTTTCTCTGATAGATTCGGTTCTGAGTCACGGTAGTGTTAACTGTGGGGCTAGCATCAGAAAAAAAGCAAACAGAATTCGGTTCTGGGTTACTGGCGCATCCTCTGTGTGGTTCAGATTAATAGTTTCTGCATTACGGTCCCGGTAGCGAAAAGATCTTGTGCGGGATATGCCAGGGTGAAAGTTGCAATCTTTCGGGCATCAGAAAACAAAGCTAAAGCGGCAATTTAAAACTTCCGTGCGTTTAAAGTTAAATGAACTAATACCCAGAAGTGAATAAGATTAACCTTTCTAGTTAGAATTCGTAATAAAAAATAAATCGGTCTTAAACGCATGCATTGAAAAAAAAGATCACAACGTTCCAAGTTATCAATGGCAGGGGACCAGGAGGCCACCGTTAATGATACCATCAAGAAGAGATGCAGTAGATCCGGTGTCAGTTGGGCCCAAGGAACATTCCACCAATCGCGACGTCAGAATGGTTACAATTGCTTGTTGGGTATTGACTTAGAGGTAAAGGTTATGATGTGTAGACGGACCAACGTCGGTTCGACCTCTACAGTAGGCCTAGGTATGTTTCGGTCAGGTACGTCGGCGACCGACTAAATTAGTTTGGTACAGTTTTGGTAAATCGGGGGACGTTGGTTCTACATCGGAAACCAACCAATAAATGCCGACTTCGCCATATTTCCAACCTTTCCTACATTAACTGTGTGATTAAATGGGCGGCCATGATGGCATCTAAATAATGCTATATTAATATAATACGATTACTGTAACGCAAAATGTAAACCATTTATTTATTCATACAAATACATGGGCAACGTTTTTGCAAGCATATTTTTGGAGAATAACTATTTTTTAAACAATTTAAAATTATGAAAAATAAATTAATAACTTTTAATAGACATTACTATAGTATATTATTATATATTATTATTACTATATATATATTAGATTATATTAGATTTTTAGTAGGTATAATCATGATGGCGTTCACAAAATGAAGGTACAGCGACGTAAGCTGTAGTGATTAGGTCAGTAGTATCAACGCCTAAGTCGGATCACAACGTCGTTCCAACCCAAATTTTATTCACCAAATTGGTGCATATGTGGGTCGGCACGACATCGTACCGGAGTCGGGCACCGACGTCAGGTTGCGCACCCCAACGTTGATTGGACGTCCAAATGCTGCTTGGGGGTACTCAGGTCCAAATAGACGTAATATTTATTTATTAACGAAACGGTTTTTATTCTTTTAATTGTCATCACATGGATAAATAAATAACACATTCGTTATACCTCAAAGTAAATTCTATCATCTATCAATTGGAAATGAGCATTTATTTCTTTTATCATTAAACATCAAATTCGTATACTAATCCAACTAATCAACGATCTTGATCCTTTTGTACAAATAGTGATAAAGGGCAAAATACGACTGCAGTAAAATCCCCTCCGTAGCATAAATCAACATCGGGCTTGGACTTGTAGTAACATTTCAGTTAGGTAAAAGCAAAACCACTACGCAAAAATATTAACTATGCGACGAACTACACAACACGGCAAGCTACAACGCAGAACTTAAATCCGGCGTATTTGTTCAAAACAAACGGATCTTCTAACTACCAATAGAAAATAACACCACCGTATGACCACACTGTCTTTATAGAGTCACTATATCCGCCAAAATCTGAAAAACCTTTAGAAAAGCGTTTACTTCCAGATCGCAAGGCATTTAAACTACTCCACTAAATACGTGAATCACAACACTTGACCTTAACTCGAACTAGACTAATCACTTTTATAACGACAATTTAAATCTCTTAAAACACCCTCTAAATTTTCTTCTACAAAGACTTCCTAACCACTAAGACCGACCGACATTCATTAAAGCGCTCCGTTTAATGTTTTTTTTTTATTTTTAAACGTTCTTTCCTTCTCTGACTTTCCGATCCCGAATCCACCTTTTGCCAGATGACAAATTCGAAGGAAGGACGGCTAGCACTCCTTCATTCCTACAATTAACTAGGCGTCTTCGGTAAACTAGCACGTCTGTTTAACTGTCTCTCTATTTAACGACGGAAAACACCTGTCTATCCTCAAATTACATTACTTCACGAAGTGAAAAAAAAACTCCTTATCGCCAGACCGGATTTAAAAAAAACACTTAACGCTATTATCTCCTATTGTCCCTAATCTTTCTTATCGTAAACTAACTGAACAATAAATTATTCGAAATACAAGGCAATTATACAAAAGGAATTAAAAACACATTAATGATCGAATTTATGTTCAATTCAAATTAAGAACCCCCTTTACGCTTAAAAAAATTTAAGTTTAAATTATAGAGGACGGCCCATAGGTACCAATACCAACAAAGTAACCATAACATAACAGTATATTATACTTGAAGCGTGTCGTGACGGATCGGATGAATTTAGTCCCATGCAAAACATAGAGGTACAGTCAAACTGAAAGATAAGAACCAGTCACCTGGCTTCCTCTTGAAAAAAATGTTCAACAAAAAAGTGGATGACTCGTGTGAAGGAAATTGTCCCAATAGGAGGGAATCCTGGATGTTCGCCGTGATCCAATGACCTGATACTCACAGCAAAATGACCGCCTGCTATCAGCAGATGGAAAGATAAGCGAAGGGTGTCGGCACCCACCGACAATGGTGAGCTTAACCCACGGTTACAAAACTTGTACGTCGAACAGAATCGTATGCAATGTAAAATGTATCTGGAATCCAAACTGGAACTTAAATTTGAACCCTAAAAGGAATCAAAGGTAAAGTTAAATAAGGACCCTTCAAAGTGCATCTCTCTTCCTGTCAAAGAGTTTTAATGCATTTCGAATGAAACATACTATCGAACATTTCACTTTCCCCGATTTTTGAGGTAACTGGGCGCAATGATAATAAAAAAAAGAAAAATTTTAATTTGGTCCTCTGTCCTGAATCCTCAATTAATACTATAAACGTATAAGTATGAATAGATGACATTCACACACGGAAAACTTGGAATATGTTTGGATACCGAGTCAGTTTGAAGAATATTGTAAATTTACCTTCCAGTTTAACCTCCTTGACTATAAATAGTAAGTAAAAGTGTAGTATTGATCAAATGGGGCCTACCAAAATATTGACAAAAAAATCACTTACGGGACATAAATATTTAGGTACTAAAAAAATTAACCGCGACGGAATAGGTGTAGTTAACGCATGTCTGCAATTTCATAAATTGAGATCTTTGTAATTACCCTGTTGACGATAGAATTGATACATCTATCCCTTACTGCCTTAACCTTATTATTTCAGTTCTATTCGTTTCCTTCAGCGATATGTATAGAGCTGTTTTCCCATAATTTTTGTATGTGTTAATTGTTAACATAAAGATTCTCGAAATGTACACGCTCGGTAAATTTTATGAAGACTAATGCACTAATTCAGCTTGTAAATGAACAATTCTTATGGTAACTCAAAGCAAATTACCATTTTTTTACATTTAAAGCTCGGTGAACAAAAAACTGTAACTAATTCGAAACTAAAATAATAACTTTAATGGTTGAAGTTTTTTTTTCTTCCCGACAATAACCACCGCAGGTATAAATTATGAACAGAAATTACTCAAAAAATGTAGGTATTCTACATAATGGAAGTTTATGTCTATCTGGAATAAAAGTGATTTATACATTTTAAGATTCCTTGCGGTTCGGGATTAATATTATTTAAGCAATGTTCTGAGAATGGCGGCCGTGTAATTATATCCGTCGGTACAGAATACCTGGCTCGATGACTTTTAACGCAATTTCTAAGTGGCATATCTCTGATATGGGTCGAGGGAAATGCCTTTTGTTGGGACCTGCCATAATAATGTGGATGTACTTTGTAGAAGGCCTACGTTAAGTTGATTTATTAATCGCGCCGACGTTTTGATATAATCTGAAGCTTCGGTTCGGTGATCTTATTAGACCGACTAATTGCAGGTCGGATCGTGTAAAAAAAAATGGTCGCCGTACGGATATTAGCGGTTTTACAAGGACAGTTTGGCGCAATTACGCGTATTCATTCAACCTAGAGCCGTAAATTCGTATGGCCTGAGAAAATGGGACATGACCTACTATACTGTGAGCGTAAAAACAATGGATCCGTTAGCTATCCCTTTTTTTACCATTTACGAGGCTTTTTTTAAATTTAAGAGTGCTTGCGGATGTATCCGTTCTTTCACAAGTAGATACTTAGGTTCTGGCAAAACGATTCCGATATTCAGTGGTAAAATTCGCCATTCTTGGTATAGGTCGTATTTTAGCAAACTCATTTTTATACATTCAATTTCTATAATGTATACTCGTGCTTTACTCTCAAATAAACTAATGTGTCAAATAAGATCCCGGAATATCATAAATGGAGTTTATTCAAGACAAGTGGGAGGCTCACAAAAGGAAGAAACAGCAGAGAAACTGAAAGGGGGGACGCGTCACACATTTTGGGAACTATGATACTTAGCAAATACTTAAACTTAATGCCGCATCTGACTGTCACATATTCCACCCCTTTCACAAACGAGTGAAACCTCGACCACAAACACAAAAAAAATCAATCGACAACACCCAGCACGAACAACACACCCCGAAGTGGAGAACTATGAATACCTAGGTCAACAACCATAACAAACTCCAGATTCATCTCAATCACACATTAATTAATATATGTTGATACGTGAGAGAGATAGCCAACAGTAGAATACCGATCATGCGCAGTGAATCGTCTGTCCAATTGGCATTCCCGCATTTCAGTGGCGTGTTATTTCCGAAATTTCCGTGGTGTTTAAGGTGTTTTAGATTGCAAACTTCGAGTTAACATGCTGTTAAATTCAACTTTTTAATGGAAAAATCGGCCCTTAGTGAACTACGAGTATAAGCTCTTTTTTGAGAATCAAAATTGTGCTAAAAAGGTACCCATATCTATTTCATGAGTGATTCCTTTTTGCCCTACCTATGGCTACCAGATGATATGATTATGATGCTATTGCGCACGTGTGGTGTTCTAGTTACGGTGCAAAATATATCTCCGTATCTGTTAGGTAGGTTGGCACATATGCTCTTTATTACACCAGTAAGTAAAAGGAAGGCTGTATCTATGGAATATATAGGATCTAAGAATGCAAAAAAAAACACGCAAGGGTTACTATGCTCCATCTTCTGACCCCCGTGTACCGATAGCATACAAGACAGAACGACCCTAAGAGGTATTACAAGAGGTTGCCTAAAGGAGGAGAAATAAAGCTCCAGAAAAGATTGCTGCACTGGCACGCCACTCCCGAGCTTCCGTCTAACCTACAAAAGAAGAGAAGATACTCGTACAGGAAACCCACCCAAAAAATAAAAGAAATAAATGATGGATATAACGGGCCCTGATCGAACAGGGAATTGTATCCGAAAACAAAAAGACAGATGGATACAATCCCTAAAACCAACCCGAAAAATTGATCACCTGTTAATCTACAACTGCCCAGGAATTAGCTTTAAGTCCTTAGCTCACCAACAACCTTTAAATCGCCTATCCACACCCTTCAGTTCATTCATCCAGGGAGATACTTTCTGAAACACCACAAATGGCCCGACATATGTTGGTGCTAATTTTGCCGAACATTGTTTCGAAGCGTCGGATTGAGGGAAATTCTGCGATAAACTTTATCTCCAACATTGTAGGTAACAGAACGACGTTTCAAACCATAGTAGCGTAGCGCTTATTCTGGA